>NW_015150940.1:476696-480971 GCF_000732505.1 Cyprinodon variegatus | reverse complement strand
ACCAGGTTTGTCCGTATCTGAGAGGCAGAAGAACACAAAGTCAGAGAGGTTCTCAAGAAATCAGGAAAACAGATCAGATTAGGCTGGCTCAGGTTTGCTGGTACCATTACTGGCAAACACTCTGGCAGGGATGTGTCAGCCTCCTCCTCCTTAAGAAGGCCTCCAGATGAGCAGATGGAAAACAGGTGTGCAGAAGCCAGCTCACGCCCTCGGGAGGAAGATCTCAGGCTCCCTCTGGTGGAGAAAAGTAGACAAGCCTCCAGATCCCAACAGGATTGAGGAGTTAAAAGACATTTTGCCAATGGAACAAGATCATTTACATTTAAAAATAAGAAAACACAATTGCATTGTCTTATTTCAAGTGCATTTTATCTAATCATCTTATTTAAAGAGTAAAAATACTCATTCCATTGGCAGACTACCTCATTTACAGTACCTACTCAAATCAAGGGTAAATACAATTAATTTAAGCTATTTTTACTTATTTGTAGATTGTTTTTCCAGTGTAAGCATGGTGCAGGGAAGACAGACTATTCAGGCTCAGTGGGAAATTTCATTTGTTGATTTGAAAAAGAGGTTCTGGTTGATGACTCACGTTTCCAGAGAAGTGAAGGATCTTTAACTCCAATCTGTGTGTTGTTTTCCTGAGTTTGTCTGATTAGGTGGAGGGCGGTACAGGGTTTACCCAGAACTCGGACAGTGTAGGTGAACGGAGACGCTGATTGCCACTCAGATTTCCTGCTGTACTTGAACGGGTCGTAGTGAAGATGATTCCCTTGCTCAGAGAGTAATCTCAACGTCCTCTCAAGGAGACTGGCTCCAAACTTCCTGTTTGAATCCCCGGCTCAGTTTAGACTCAGTTGATCCCTCCTGGGAGTGGAGGTCCGAAAAGGTCCAGTTTGCAGGATGACTTCATGATGGAGAGGCAAAGACAACAAAACAAAGTTAAAACTCAGGTAAACAAGAACTCAGTCTTACTCAGCAAAAACTCAGCTTGGCTAGAGTACTAAAAACCCGCAAACACTCTGGCGTCGAGGTAGTGGCAATCAACAGCTTAAGAGCACTCCGTTAACGAGGTAACTGTCAGCAGGTGTGTTAGGAGGTGGACCAGAACTAGGCGCCTCCTGTTGGTGGAAGGGAGACAACAAAAAAACAAACACTCAGACTGGAGCCTTGACAGAAACAGTGATAAAACTGTAAACAGTGTAGGTGAGACATAGTGCAAAAGGCACTGATCTGGAAAGTTCAGAGCAGTGCAAAAAATAGATAAATGGATATCGTGCTAAGTGCAGTAAAACTGAGTTAAATTATAGTTAAAGAGGTTTGAAGATTCGCCATGTAGAGCAAGTATGATCTTTGGGGTGTGATGCAGAGTCGATTTGTGACTTGATTAGAGTTTCAACGGTTAAAAATTCTGATGGCAGTGGGGAAAAAGCTGTTGCAGAGCCTCCTGGTCCTGCATCAAATGCTGCGAAGCGTCTTCCCACAGGGCAGCAGGGAGAGCAGTCAATGGTGGGGGTGTGAGAGGTCGATGATGATGATACGGGCTCGTGACGCGCAGCGGGACATCGACTTAGATGACTTCAAGTGTGACCATAAAGTATTGCTGCGCACTCAAAACTGATCAGTTACATAAACTTTGACTTGTCCCTTTCTATACAAATTGGTTTTGAATTTTTTGGCAAGACCAACAAGTTCGGGGGCTGACCATGCCTGCTAGACTTGCTCAAAAACGGAGAAGTATGTACAGTGGCCGACAGATGCAAACGCCTAGCAAACAATGCAACAAGCTGCATAAACATGTGTGATGCAAACTCTAAGACATGCAAAGAAAGAAAAAAAATGCAACCGAAAAAGTTGCAGACTCATATTGATTAACTGTAATCTCAATATCAGATTTAAAAGCGATAGAATTATGCTTTGTGTAAAGAATAAAAAAAAACTTCATTCAGGTCAAATCAACTATATCTTCTCACACAGAGAAAATGTTGGTGTTGAATGCTGTAGATCTCCGTGAGCAGCTTGATCTATGTAAGGGAAGTCTTTTCTCCCAGAGTTTGATACTGATGTTGGAATTGAGGCTGGAGATTGGGGAAGCCCTAGAGAGACAGGTGGAATAAAGATGGTAAACGGGCCAAGGAGGGTTGCAGTTCGAAAAACATCCTTGGCTATTGATGTTTAAATGCAGTCTTGAATTACGATTTGCTGAGAAAAGGACATGGAGCTGAGCCAATAGGACTGAGCAAGGGCACACAAGGAAACAACTGGTAGACAAAAGAGTTTTTTAGTAGATTTTAGGCCTTGCCTCATATCTCATCAATTTGTGCATCTGCTTTCTGCTTTGTTTTCATGTCATTTTCACATTTTAAGGTATATAAGAACAATTATTAGCAAAACCTTCAGGCTCTCTTCAGCAAAGGTTCAAGTCATGCTTCTGTGGCATTCCTGTCCTATTTTAATTCACTTAAATTCTCCTTTTTCTGCTCTTGCATCAAAACCAATATTCATTGAATGTTATTTTTTAGGACAAGCCATGTAAAACAGAAAATTGTTTTTCCTGCTTATTCTAAGAGAACATGCCCTTGGGTCTTCGCCAAAATTTTTCATATATTTCAATGAACTAATTAACTATATGACTCCCATTAAAAAGATAAATTACTGACAGACTAGTTTTCAAACATGTATTTCGTTTTTTTTTTTTATCATAAGTATTTCACACCAATAACAACTATTTTTAATATAGAATCGTGGGCTTCATTAGAAAGTATGTTTTATATTAGCTCAAAGGTTATTTCTGAAGGAATAATCAGTATTCCTTCACTAGGGCATATATTCCAAATAACTGGAGAAAAAAAAAAAAACATTATTGAGAAATGTAGTGTAAAATAACTAATGAAGTCTGATTGGACAGGTAGTCTTCAAGAATTGCTATAAAGCTAAATCAACAGCTCCCTGGCATAACAAGCACTGCACAGTTTAATGCAAAGCAGTGAGGGTGGATTATTATATCATAAGGCTTTCCTGTTACTTTACTTACCCTCACAGTCCCATTATCTTATGTGATTGATGTGATACTCAGGACTCTTCCTGGCTTTTCAATTGACATAGTGGAAAGGCCTGGCTGAATACACTATTCCTCGACTCAGCCAGCAGCAGATGTCTTCACTTCCAACTTTCATGACATAGAGCTACCATGAGGAGTGTGTCAGTTTCAGAGGCTTGTATACAGGGAGGGTGAAACAGAGGTTATGGGAGCGCTTCAATATTTTACAAGGGAACCCCTCCCTTGCCATAATTAGATAGATTACCTGTTAGTCATGCTCCTGTGTGCAGAAATGTTTTTAAACTGCTCTATCCTCCAGGCAAATGGAAAGAAAAGTCAAAAGGAATTACACGCTGTCCGGGCAGCAGTGACTGCAGTATTATTTAATGGCCACAGCCAAAGAATACAAAAAATAAAAAGAATAAAAGAAAAACTTTCTCATCTTGGGTGAGTGATTAATTTTTTACTGCTCTAGAGTACAAAAGGTTTGGTTAAAAATTTAACAACCTTGTTGCTTACAGGGGCAATCCGATGTCAAGTCAGTTCTGTCACTATAACACACTCTGCTTTAAATGGTTTGTAGGGTTTCACAGTGAATGTTTACTTGTTTATATGCATAACATATTCACAACAGGGTAACATGCTCAAACAATCAGGTGTCACGCTCCTATAGTGCATCGTAGCGCACATAGCAGTGTATAAGATATGATTTAGATATAGTAATCTACAGTTATTTGCTGTAAAATATTATTTTTACACCAATACCTACATTATGCAACTCACTTTAGTATATATATCACTTCTCAAACACTGAACAGCTTATTTCCTAAAGCATCTGCTATAGTAATACAGTATTTGTTGGTGGTCAAAGATTTTTACATCTGTGATGCATATTTTATAAACAAGTTTTGGGGATTCCAGATTTTTTATTTCTCTTATGTCAAGTGGATTCTTCAGTTAAGAATTTTGTCAATGCAAAAGTATTTATTTATATGTATTTAATTCATTGATAGTGATAAGCTAGCTTTTTAAAATAATGTTACTTCAAATACAAAATAATAATCTAATTTACTGGGAAGAAAACTATGGAAGCCTGTTTCCGCCACTCTGTAAAAAAAAAAAAAAAAAAACTATCTCAATATAATGAGATAGTAACTCAATATAATGAGATAGTATCTCATTATAATGAGATAGTATCTCATTATAATGAGATACTATCTCATTATAATGAG
>NW_015150940.1:473316-476269 GCF_000732505.1 Cyprinodon variegatus | reverse complement strand
CTCATTATAATGAGATAGTATCTCATTATAATGAGATACTATCTCATTATAATGAGATACTATCTCATTATATTGAGTTACTATCTCATTATATTGAGATAGTTTTTTTTTTTTTTTTTTTACAGAGTGGCGGAAACGGGCTTCCATAGAAAACACAGACTATTATATACAAGAGGATTAGAAAAGAAAATTTTGCTCCTTTAAAATCCACATATATTTTAAATCCTAAACATGAGGGGCAGTGATGTGGAAGGCTCTTCTTTCTCCATTTGATTCAACATTGCAATTCTGCTGTATACCTCATTATACTGTATTTTACTGTATGTTGCTATTTAAATTTGACTTTTTTTTTGTATTATTGAAATTGTTGAAAAATTCAGTTATAAGAAATGAAAGTTAATATTCATTAAAAATTTTTGACTTGTGTAGTGTAGTGCTTGCATAATACCTTCATGTCTATGTCAGAACCATGTACAGTAGCAAAGGCGCCTGCTGGCCTCTGAAACAGGGGAGACTCAATAGTGTGAATTAAAGTTTAACATAACCTATTGCATTAACAAATTAAAATAAATGTGCTATAGAAATAAAGTTGAATGTGACATAACAAATGTTGAAACACATAAAACACATTACAACAGGTGAAACCAGCTGTTCTGAACTCTGAAATAATAAAGTTGAGAAACCACAGCAAGAGTTAAGCATACTGTAAGACGAATGTTCTGACAGAAGAATCTCTTTTTCCTTTATGATCTGAAACTCATGAGCAAAACCTCCCCCCTTCTGGTCAGTCAAAATCTTTTGCTGTGTTCTGCTAACCAGCGTCGAGCAGCCAGGTTCATGGCCCACCCCTGCTCCATAGACCCCATAAGAGGCTTAACCTCTTCCATTTTCCAAGTGATGGAATTTTACTTGTTATCCAATCAGGGTCCTACTTTCTAGCTGGTTTCTTAAATGCATGGAGGCTTAATTGGGATTTCACATAAAGACTGACAGGCAGCGTCGAAGGGAAGTCATGTCCAAGAGTGGACTCAACAACTAATTAATGCACATTGTAGCATACATTTAATGCAGTTTAATGACAAGACCTATGAAATTTAATAATGTGTATTTGACAAATTATTTTATGAAATTTACAGGGGACTTTTAGCCTCTCAAGTATTCAATGAGAGATCCCCACTGTCATGTAGGGAGAGTGAACTGTACAAAAGTAGCAAGCGCAGTCTTTCCCCCAACAACCCGCTTTCTGTTAATAATGTATTTTATTCTTTTAATTTATTTTTGTCACTAAGAAAAGGAAAAAAATGGCATTTAAACATAGAGTCAGGTAGTCCGTAAAGTAAAATTTTTTAGCAAAACCAAATGTGTATGTTCTTCAAGTCTTAATTTTTTTGCTTGGTATATTATCTAAAAAGGAGTTAAAATACTAATTAGGCTTTTCAGTAATGGGTTTGAATAGAAAATTCCAAAATTGGTGTAAAGACTTCTTGGTAAACATAAGGGAAAGGACCTCCCTAGGTAAACCTTAATAGATATGGTTCTCAAATGTGTGGTCCCCCCACACATATGTTTATGGTGTAGGTAAAAGAGGTTTATGGTGCAAAAATAAGTTGAACTGAATATGATTTATGTTCAGAAAATATGCAAAATACTTTGCAGATGCAAGGTGTGCATCTTTACCACTTTTGTCCCTCCTAATGAGTTTTTACCCCTGAGAATTAAACGACCCCAAACATTCAACCCAAGATCATCAACAAGAAGAAAGCAGCCATCACAGAATCCTAAAACAGATTGTCTAGTCTCCATATAGGCCAAACGAGTAAAGGGGAGAACATAAATCCTTCAGACTACAGTAAATATTACAAGCTTGCTTGAAAAAAAGAATTTACATTACATTACTAAAACTACATTGGTGTTTTGTAAAGAAATGTTTCATTTCTTTATCAAAACACTTATTCTGAGAGCTAAGAAATATTAACAAACACCAAAGTGACTCAATAATTAGAATAATATCTGTTTAATTATGATTTACTAAAAACAATCAGTTTTCTCAAATATTTGAAAATTGTATTGCTCTCACCTATTATTTTTCTAGATTTGATCTTTGAGGAAATACAAGTATTTTTAAAATGCTGCATGTATGAACTGAAATCGAAATAATTTGTTATATTTAATATGTTAATATGTATTCAAATACACTATAGTGAGTATGGCATGTACACAATTGAATCAATATATTTTATGAAAAGCGTTCTGGTGAGAAATTGATTCTAATTGTATTGCTACCTAAGACTGCATAATAGCTGGTGGGAGGTCTGGTGAGGATCAAAAATATAAAATGGCTGCACATACTTTGCATATCGGTTTAATTGTGAAAAGAAGGCTCTATGTAAAGATTTTATCCCAATTTCTTTTTGTGCTGGTGCTTTCAAAAAACTAGAGGCAGAATGAGGAAATGAGACTCAGGAGTGACATGACTGATGCTCTGTATAACTGCAGACACCAGCCAGGGTGGCACTGGATAACACAGAAATGCTTCACGGCTTCACAACAACAAGCACCATGTCAAGCCATGAAAAGAGTAACTAATATTTATTTTAGTTTAACATTTATGTTGGCTTCCGTCTTTTTTTATGCAACACAGGCACTGTAAAGCAAAATAATTAATTGTACTTACTACACAAACAAATTCTTTAGCATGTAGCTATAGCAAGCTGCTACCACAATATGCTGCTAAGATCAGTTCAATCTGAAAAACCTCAAATGAAGAGAAAAGACAACTAGAAGAAATTTATTGATACAATTATTTGTTCTTTGGCGCTCAGACCTCGGCAAGAAAACATAGCGTTGAATTTTAATAGATATACATGAACAGGAGTAAAGAATAGGGCTGTCCCCCCTTCCCAGAACTGAAATTGGTGTTGGAGTGGAGATAGATGGAGTTGGTCAGTCTGTA
>NW_015150940.1:471842-472840 GCF_000732505.1 Cyprinodon variegatus | reverse complement strand
TGGTTTTGGCTTTTCATGCTTCATCACCCATTAGCATTAAAAACTTGGACATGCATGTGTATTCTTTCAGAACACCTGCCCTTAGTTGCTTTAAGATTAACACTGATACCAGACTTATTGTGGCTTTTATTGGACTGCAAAATGTGTTTGTCAATTTGACACTGAAACTGAAAGATATAGTGCAACTTAAAGTCAATAATTTATGAGTCAGATGGATCAGATAGCCTACTCCTTAAATAGAAAGGATGTGAGATTTGTCATGGGATAAGATTTGATTAAGATACATGTGGTGTAATTTTTCTGCTGTAATGTGACCATCTGCTTTATACTCTTATAGTATCTTATAATATTGTTCTGTATCTTTCTTCCTTCATTGTCCCTTCAAACCTGAAAAGCTTACCTGTTCTGCTGAAAGTAAGCTCCCCCATAGCGTTACACTGCAACCATTATTACCCCCAAATTCCACATCCACCTTGTCCACTCCGCTACGCTCACATATGCATAATGTGTGAGCAATTAAGTTATGTTAATTAATGAGAAGGGTTCCACATTCTGTCTAACTCCTCTCAATATCCGTCCAGGGACTAGCTCTCTACCCTTGTCCTTCCAAAATACAGTCTTCTAACAAGGTTTTTGATTTTGAATACCCTCAGTGAACCAAAAATTGTGATGCTGCTGGTGTGTCAGATTTATGAATGCAAACTTGGGACTTCAGTATGTATTGAAATATATTTTTTGATACATTAAAATGTAATAAATGAATCAAAATTATTGTGTTAAAGTCTAGTTGATATGATTAATCTGCTGTTACTAGGGCTAGTGCTGCACACTTTCAAGTTACTGCTTGATCATATAAAGACATTTCTTGTGGATTAGTTAATGATTAATGATTAAAAACTGCATAGATGGATTATAAAAACATGTTGATATTGGAAATCAGTTCCATAACTGGTTTAAATAAATATTTAGATTTACTTCTAAATTGTTAATTATAATAA
>NW_015150940.1:454706-471775 GCF_000732505.1 Cyprinodon variegatus | reverse complement strand
ATATATATATATATATATATATATATATATAGTTTTATAACCGAATGTTATAAAATGGATTTCTTACATGTCTGATATGTTCATGATAATGCTTGGTTATGATTCCTCTCAAAATTAAATTTCATATAGGTAGATATCAATCAACTAGTTATTGGACTTCTTCAGGCCAATGGTTGCAGAATATTTTATTACATTGTCAGAGTAAATGAAGCTGGGCAGAAATGTAAAAGAAAATATTTAAACTATTCC
Organism: Cyprinodon variegatus; assembly: GCF_000732505.1. Classification (NCBI taxonomy): domain Eukaryota; kingdom Metazoa; phylum Chordata; class Actinopteri; order Cyprinodontiformes; family Cyprinodontidae; genus Cyprinodon; species Cyprinodon variegatus. The sequence continues at coordinate 471,526 of NW_015150940.1, read as the reverse complement.
GGTTGAAAACCATGTGTTCATCTGTATTTAGTTTGTAGTTGCACAATGTTTGGTTTGTTGAATAAAATGTCTATACAATACCTGTAAGATTTTGGTTTTTATGTGAAAAAGCAGGAATAAGAGGTAAGGATACATTTGCAAGGATTGTACCTTTGGTACAATGAGGGTTTGTGTTTTTATGACACAAAATTAATTTATTTTGTGTGTTTTATCTGAAATCAGGCATTGTCTCGTGTGATTTCATATATGTTTATAGAGCGAAATGTTAGAATACTGTGTTAAATAAAATTTAAAGTAAAGCTCTGGTTTTGAAGGACCTGGTGAGATGTACAGTTCTTCAAATGAATGCCTGCTTCCCATCTGACAGGCCTCTATTCAGTCCATCAGAATTCAAAATGCTGGACAAGAAGCTCTGAAATGAAAACTCTTGTGGGATTCCACCACAGTGGAGTTAAGGATTTGCAACAGCATTTTTCATGCTAACTAGACAGTTCCCTTTGAACGAGCAAATGGGAAAAAAGGAAAAATAAGGTAAAGAGATTTCAGATCCAAAGAAACTCCTCAATATATGCAGTGTCACTGCCAAGCTATCAGGAGACTCTTTCCTTTAATCAAAGCCCCACATCATAATCTTCACAAGCCTCTGTGTATTCATTTGCAGTGGTCTATGCAGAGACTTGCAAAACCTCCATCAGACTAAAAGTGCTTGCTCTCCCCGCCGAGTCTCCGTAGATCATCTTTGATTGACCCAATTAGGCAAGTCCACCGGGTGTTGCTTGCTGCTTATTAGTGTTTCACATCGGCTTAATCATTGGATGCTATACGTGAACAAGGTGCAGAGCAACCCAACAGAAGGCTGACACAGGATTCCTTTCAAGTGCAAATGAAACCAAAGGATAGTAACCTGTGGCAACTTCAACAGCTGCCTTGAGTAGCTATCAAAACTAATCTTAAAAATTTACTTTTTTGCAGAAATAATCTCAAAACCCCTATAGATACAGAAATAATCAAAATACCATGCAGAGTTTGGGGTGTCGCATTACTGCTCATTGTTTAAAGATGTGGATATTTTTTGTAGAATTTGTGCAGTGTTTTATGATAAGCTGCAGACAATTTGAATGTAGAAGCACTGTGGTGAGTAGTAAAGCATCATGCAACAGATGCAGTTGTACTCCCCTGTGTGATGGATGGAGGGGAAAAGGTAATTTGTAAAGAGACCTATCTGCCAAGATGATGAAGAGTTCTCCTTGTCTGATTTTCCCAAATGTGTTCCCCAGTCAGGACTCATAAGAAAGCAGAGATTATAGTGACACTCTGACTGGTGTTTAGGGAGGGTTAGTCCTTGCTTAAAGCTTGCTGTGCGTTTCGAATAAAGAATATTATTATGTTTTGATCAGAATTATCTGTCATTTACAGCAGTAATCCAGCTTCTGTATGACATGGTTTACTCTGGGCTTTTTGTGTAGCAGCATTTGCAAATAGAGTAATATTTTGCAAATATAATACTTATAATAATAATATTCAGCTGTAAACTCTTAAGAAGAAGATGCTGTCTGTGGAAGTTAAAAAGTCAGAACAACAAAACTAGCTGTGCATACTCTGATTGTTCTGTTTAGAGCAAAGATAAATATGAGTTTACAGAATACATAAAAGCACATACCTTGAGAGGGAAACTGGGGAACACCATCATGATTCCCTAAAGTCATCCTGAGATGAAAGCTGTCCTGCAGGAAGCTCAATAACGATGATGTATGTGTCATGCACTGTCATACTCATTCATAGTGAAACATCTTTATTAGTTTCTCGTCAAATTTTATTACAAACAAAAGTTTTCCAAGCACTTCTCTGTTTAGTTTGTACTTCAGTACATCAGGGAGTAAAAATGGTTTAAAAAATGTAAAAACTACATAATGGCTGCTCACATAATGGCTGTTAGTAGCACTGTTGCCTTGCAGTAAGAAGGTTCCGGGTTTGATTCCTGGCCCAGGGTCTTTCTGCTTGGAGTTTGCATATTCTCCCTGTGCATGCATGGGTTCTCTCCAGCTTCTCTCCAGCTTCCTCCCACAGTCCAAAAAAACTTGACTGTTAGGTTGATTTGCTTCTCTAAATTCTCCTTAGCTGTGAGCGTGTGCGTGAATGGTTGTTTGTCCTGTTTGTCTCTGTGTTGCCCTGGGATGGACTGGTGACCTGTCCAGGGTTTAGCCCACCTCTTGCCTATTGACAGCTGGAGATAGGCACCAGCACCCGTCGCGACTCCAAGCCTATTAAACGCATGCGAGAGGATGCACGAGTCCGTTTCTCCTCGTAAACGCTCTGTTTAAAGGTTGCTCTTTGCACTGCTCGTACAAGCTTAATTTCCAAAAGAAGATTTGCAATTTTTCCACTACAGTATGTCAGACTCACCACCAGTAAGTGAAAATGGGGGCAAGTATGTAGGACATCCTTGTGTAAACATATAACCAGAATGATTCACAGTTAGGAGGACCACTTATTTTGATGATCCACCCGGAAAAAGAACATCCTCCGCTATATCTTTAAACATAAATTTTTCTGACAAAGTTTATAGAAATGCAAATTCTGCTTTCTAGCAGAACTTACCTGCTTACATTTAAATGTCTTAGACGCTGGTTTAGTGACCATGGTATTTCTTTGTTTGATTAGCCAACAGACTCACCTGAGCTGAACCCCATGGAGGGGAAATCTGTGTCAACAATGTCCAAAACTAGGCCAAAACAGTAGAACGTTTTTCTACACTGAGGAAAACATCTAAGACCCTTTTGAGACAGAAGGAGATTTTTTTTATGTACCTATAAGTGAAAAATGGTCCACAATTTTGACCATGTTGGGCCATTTTTTTACAAATATTTTGCACATCACCACAATAATCCTCCTCTTCTCTTATTATATTTGGCAGCTCAAGCTCAGTCAAGCAGGATGAAGACAAAAAAAGTTTCTGTGATATTCAATTTTTGCATCTGATCTCTGAAATTTGGTCTAAAACAGGTATCTTCACGGAAGATAGGTCATGGGAATATGTTATTTTTTGTTTATCTATTTCTGGATGTTAGATAACATTTCAGGAAATGTGTTGTGTAAGTCTCGTGACAGACAAATCACAATTGAGAAAGACAGCAATGTGGTTAAAAAAAGTGCAGATGCTAAATTGGTTTGGATTCACTATGAATCACACATGAATGCCACATGAAGCTCCATGTGTCAGATTTTGTGATGTTGCTTTTACTAATAAGGAGCTTTAAAAAAGTGTCACATTTTCATTATTTGAAAATTTGTCTTTATGTTGATGCTTGGAAAATCAATGCAACCTTTTTTTTTTTTAAAGATAGTCCTTTAACTTAATTTTACCCAGTGATTTATCTCTTTTGTATGAATATATTTTAGGTTTAGTTTGGGTTTATTCCATGTTTTTACAGAGACAACTCTGTATACTGACCAAGCATCCATTTTCTAACAAAAAAAAAACAATAACTTTGCTAAAAAAAAACATTACCAAAAAAAAAAAGACTAAAGCTGCTAGCTATCTGAAGTTTTTGTGCACTGCTTTTAAAGTTGTTTTTGGTTGTTTTGCTGTGATACTATTGAGAACCCCCCTCAACACATTTGCTCTATTAGGTACCCATAATGTCTGTCAGATAAGTGACACCCTCTCACAGTTGTCACAAGTGCTCTGTCTCGTGACTCCCCTTGGACTGCATTAGTGTCAGCCGCACTCTGCTCTACTCATTGTGTGCAGTCATTGCTTTGTCTCGGGTGCCCTGGAACACACCTCGCTGCATGCAACTTCCGATGTCTCACTGGTCCCCCACCACCAAATCTCCAGCCATTCCCTGCACCACTGAACTGCATTCTCCTCTCACCTAAAGGGATTGCTGTCACATTGAAAAGGCCAGGCCTTCTATGCCTGACAACTTGCATATTTGTACACCATGATGCAAATCTTTTCCTGCTGATGTTGTTTTGTCACGTTGTGCTGACCCCTGTGAGCCTGCCATTAGAAAACCAGACATTCAAAGAACTAATGCATTCTACAAAGTTGTCTCTTCTGGCAATTTCAGAACCTGTCCCTTTTTGTTATGCATGCAATATTATGAGCCTCACAACCCTGTTTACCCCTTACTTGTCCACTGTAAAGAGGAAGCTGCAGCAAGGGGTAACCAAATCACGTCTCTCAAAAACTACATAAGGTTGCCTGCTAACTTAGTTCTGTGTCAATATGACTTATCATATCATAATTATTATCTCTGGGAGGTTCGACAAAAACAACAACACAAAATTAGGATTAACTTGATTAGAATGAAATCATAAAATATTTGTTAAGGAATTTTGTACTAATTGTCTAATTCCTGTACCTCAGTGGATTTAACGCTCAGCTTGTGCCTTTCATAGAATACAAACCATTATTTAGCAATCATGATTTTAACATCATAATTATATGCAAAATATATATTTTTGGTAGAAATAAAAACTAACAAGAAGAGTTAGCCTAAAAAATATCCTTTATGGCATCTGACATAATTGAGAAAGCACAAATCGCATCTAGAGCTATCTGTCTGGGATTTCCAGGTCCTTGCCAAGCACCATGCCACAGTAGAATCATGTTGTGCCATATTCTTTTCAATGCCTACTTAAACTTTACGTAGTTCTGTACCTTGTCACCATATCAGCTTTAAAAGGCATCCTGTTAGCCATCACTGTCATAAGTGACATGGTTATGAATAAATTCAGGTAGAGGTGCCCTGGGACATCTCATTTCTGGTGGTGGTGTGCTGGTAAAACTGTCACTAAAGCCTCATGAGTTTTACTTTTGGGAAAAACAAAGTAATGAATAGAAAATTTGGCACAATGGGCTTATCTTGCAGGGTAAATAGTCAACAAAAAATGCTAAAAGCAGTATGCTAATTACAGTATAGTTTGATCTTTTGACAAACCTTTTTTATGGGAGACATGAATGTTTGTATTTGTGGTTAACAGTAGCAGTTCTTTTTTAAAAGCACCCTCCAACTCTCCTCTGATGTTTTTAGACTAGACCGTACTAGACTCTATACATGGTACTTAAAAAGAAAAAAAAAATTACCAGTTTTATTTAAAAAAATAGCTAATAAATACCACTAAAGCGCAATCAGGATTGACAGAGTCCACAAATAAAGGTGCCTTCATTTGCGACTGCTTAGACACCCAAACAAACAATAGAAAAAATTTAATCGTGGAGCACTGACAAAATACATATTTTTTAGGGATTTTATTTTTTGGGTAACTCAGGAGGTCTAAATCATCATTTGACCTTTGAAAATATGCAGTATTTGTCTTCACAAACCTCACAACTGTGAAATTAGCTATTCTAGTATTTCTGCATGTCCCCCTTTTTCCTGAGGGGTTTCACAAAAAAAGGAGGTCTTGATTTAATGCGAAGTTTTGGAGGGAAAAAGTAAGAATCTGATTAATCTTTTGCTGCTTTCAAGGACATTTCATACATAACATAAATGTCTAGGGATGTACATGTTTCTTTAATAGAGCATCTTTCATAGTATATAGAATGAATTGCATCCTACTTTTTTCTTTTTAATTAATTGTAAGGCCTATCTTAGTTGTATACGTCTGTGGACAAAGACTCTAAATGAGTAAAATAGGGAGAAAAAGAGCCATATGGTGTTGTTTGACATGCAGAAATTAGGCCACCATTGCTGTCTGTTCATTGTCATCAACCTGGCCACCTGCTTTGCGTCTGCATCGGGTAAAGTATTGTAGACTCCCTCTCACTACTTCACCCTCCAACCCCCCACCATCCAGCTTGTTATATCTTGATAAAAACAGGCCGGAAAACATTTCAAACCTTTCATTGGCAAGTTGAATTTTTGATACAGAAGTAACAAAAGCGACCAGCGGAGATCATCTGGCTTCACTCCAGCGTCCTCAGGAGTTTGTTTAATGTTGAAAGTAAACAGATATTTTTGTAGACTCAGTGGTACGATGCAGATGGTGAGAATGGCGCCTGCCATATCCTCTCAGGTTGTGTCCTTGACGTAGGAATTGTGGATGGCGGTGCCAGAGCCCACACACGGAGCAGCCTTACTTTCAAAACGGCATCCAACCAACATTTTTCTTTTTTTTTTTTTTTTTTGCACCATACAAAGTGTAAACAGGACCTCTCTCTTTGACTTCTCCTCTGAAACCAATATACATCACCAGACCCTTCAACACCACTCTTACTCTCAGGCCTCCTTGGAACTCTTTGTTTCCCATGTAATAATTTACTTGACTGTACTGGGCAGTGTTGTGCCTGTGAGAGAACATATGGTGGGACCAAAACTTAAACTCTCAGTCAGCAGCAGTTACTTAGGTCACATTACAAGCTGCCCGTAACCTCTCAGAATAGACACATTTAAGCAGAGAGTATCCTCTTGGGAAATACAACACACTCTTCCCGAGATGCTTTTTTTTTATGTCTAAATTAATTTTTCATCATTGTGCTCTGAGACTCAGCAAGGCTCCATGGTTTCAATGATCTACAGTAGAGAGAGCTGTCACATTCGTTTGGCAACAACTCACAGGCTCTATGCAGCTGCTATGTTTGTGGGTATGCTACGAAGACACATAATTTTTTTTGACTGCCCTCTATCGTATTAGCTTAGGATCCGCCCTTGACTTTTTGGTAGTGGAAAGAAGTGCCAAAGCCAAAACAAACTCCAGAGGGTAAGATCAGTGTTTTTGCTTTCAGTGCAAGTTTTTTATTTTAATACTATATCAAAATGCTTTTCTACAAAAAATGGAATTAATCATCATATTCAAGCTTATTTTATCTATATATAGTCTGTCAACCCTGTGGAAAAAAAAGAATTGAAATACCCAAAAAGTACAAAGCTAAAATTGGATTGAAATTAATATTGCAGTCTGAGAATAGTGCCTTTCATAAACAGTGTAATGTATTATTTTATTGATCCAACAGATAACAAAAAAGAAATCTGCCAAAGACCTTGAATTGATACCAGCACATCTCTTGCAGAGGGAACTAAAAAGTCTCCTCAGGTGATTTGACCCAAACAATGTGATTTCGAGGCCTTTTCTTGAACCTTGTATATGCTGGAATCTGGCCGCAAACTGGTTTTGCAGGGAAATTTTTACCCGCTGTGGCCCCATGGAACCCGAGGAAGGATTAATGATTGATAAGAGCTCTCAGAATCAGTTTATTGCTCTCGAGATCTTTGCTTTTTGTTGTGAGTAAAAAAAAAAGTGTTGCTGTTCTGCCTCATAGAAGATCGTGAGGCTCGATCAGTGTGGAAGTGTTTGACAATCAAGGCTAGATTGCTTTTTTGTTTTGTTTTTTAATACACCCTATTTTCTTCAACAGATACCTTTGAATTGCTAACGAAACAGCAAGGGGCTCTGAATAACGTATCTTCTGATGTGAAATGGGATAAAATACTACAACCATTAGAAAAGAGAGCCTTAATATTTTTTTCTTATTTGAAAGCTTAAAGCTGTAAAGCACTCTCACCACTCTCCGAGGTGGAAAATACTACAGCCATTTTGAATGTGTTCTATCTTTTGCATGCTTGCTGCTTTAAATCCATCTGAAGAAACAGTGACCTGCATCTGTTCAGCTTGTTAACTTAATACCACAATTAATAAAATAATACCTAATTATTATATTGGTTAAATGCAAAGGTGTTTATAACAATATGCATAGGTTACATAAGGTAAGTACGGTAGTATAATATTTAGAAAGGTTTTATAACAAAAATTCATAAGATCTATCTGTCTGTCTGTCTGTCTGTCTGTCTGTCTGTCTGTCTGTCTGTCTGTCTGTCTGTCTGTCTGTCTATCTATCTATCTATCTATCTATCTATCTATCTATCTATCTATCTATCTATCTATCTATCTATCTATCTATCTAGTAGAATAAAATTATTCCGAGGTGATCTCTTCAAATGGGAGGAGCCAAGAGAATGTTAAAATATATTCTACAGCTTCGTCCTGTTAGGTAGGACACGTTTGTATTGCTACCTCAAGTAAGCCAGTGCTTCTTCAGCCAATAAAAATAATTCAACTTTAAACATTTCAAGCTTGTTACATGAAAATATTGTCTAAACAAAATCATTAAAAAGGCAGGATTCGTTCCCTAAGTTCTGTCTTAGCAAGACAATCTTTTTGTCTGAGTAATTCAGAGGCACAAACAAAAGTATCTGTGCTATATATCTATCTATCTGTTTCCATAATCTGCAATATAAAAGTGTTATGTCTTTGTTTACGAGAGCAGCCAATATTATTTAGTATTTTGTGATTATTACCTCTTACAGACTATGATAGTACAGTACTTGTTTTAAACATACTTGCTCTTGCCGTTGCGTTTTAATTGAAGTTTCAGGAGTTTTTGTTTTTCAGGAGCTTTAAAAGTACACCCTTTATTTGATTCAAACAGTTATTTGATGATATATACTGGACAACAATGTGTTTTTGTAAGGACTGATTTGTAATTTCCGTATACTGACACTTATACAACTGGCTCAAAATGCCACTTGGCTCCAATTTACATTATGTCTGCTTAAACCTTGTCTGGGTAGACTTGTAACAGACCTGAAATGATGATGGTTATCTCTTTAGGGGTAAATAGCAGCCTGTATTACAGCATGTTAATTTTTTGGTGTTGAGTTTAATTTTTCATCGTTGTGCCATAGACTCAGCATGGCTCCATGGTTTAGCTGATGAACAATGGAGCAAACTGTCATCTCCATTTGGCAGCTACACTCGAGCTACTGTACACCCAGCTGCTTCATACTACATGGGATTTAAGGGGAGAGGGGGGCGCTAACAACATGGGGGTTTATTACCTGGGAAATTAATGACCTCAGAGAGTGAGATGTAATGGCTGAAACATCTGCAAGAAATCATCTTATGAAGGACCTATCCCCTTTTCAATCTGTATCTCTCTGTTTAGCTACAATACTCCAAGAGCATAAATCAGGAGGCTAATTTACAGTTATGATGTAGATACCTCAGTTTAAAAATATAACCTCCTGTTTGATTATTGGCAATTATACTGAAACTCTATTAATGATGTAGCCTTACAATCTAGACAAAACTAACCTGTATTTGTGTGAGAATTTGCCTTGATATTTTTTCTATTGTTTGTTTGCACTTCTTCTATTTTACTTTTTGACCTTTTGAAACTATGCTGTTTGCTGTGGTACGACTTACTGAAAGAAGACGGGAGCTCACTACAGTTGATGTCATCGTCAGTTCAAGCCTGGTATCCATGGACTGATGAGCTAACTAATGGATGATTGGTTGAAGGTGCACTGAAAAGAGCCAATAGAAATGCAGGGCTTCATGTTTGGGATAGAGGCACACCAATAGAGGAGAGACACCCCTTGTTGCACAGTTGTAGTATTTGCTGTCTTGGCTCCATCCTCATCCCTACTGGGGCACTTCATACCGGTTTTTAGAGATTATAACTTATAGTGACGGACCACAATGCTGGGAGGCCTCGGTGGTATTTTACTGTAATGGCAGATTTACTTTGGAAACCCCCCCAAAGGGTTCTGTAGCTGGGTTTTGGTTGCATGGCTACCGTATGTTCATGATCTGCTCTGTGAAAGAGGCATTTCAAGCTTGGAATGGAGAAAATAGAATCAATGAAAATCAGGCATTTCACTTTGACTGGAGAGAAAGCATTAGCCTTTCTCCATGAAATTTGTTCGGATTATGCAGACGATACAGAGAGTAAAAGGGGTCACAAAACTTTCTCTGCATCTAATGATTGCCCAAGTCCATGCTGAGTTTGACGAGTGATCCTTCAATCTTCAAATGGCTATTTTCCTGCAGATTAAATAGTGTTATTAATTTGATTTGAGTTTCATTATTGCCTATTAACTATTCAAAGGTAATAATGGATCATATGCTAACTCAGAAAGTAAGAAATTACTTGCTCACACAGCTTCCAGGTGTTGTAAGTTTTTAATCATTCCAACTAGCTGTACTTTGAATTTATTTTTGTCTTCTTAAATCACCAATCTCTCTTTTCTTATCATAATCATCCTTACTAAAATGGCAACAAAGTTCTTGATGTTCCGTCCATCAAGAACTGTAGGTTTGAGCTCTGCTCAAATCCTTTCGGACATTCACGTCTTTTCAGGGCGCTTCGAAGATGTTGCTGCTGTTTGTCACATGTCAGCTGAAAACATCCTCTACCAAACAAGCTTGCCCTTTTAATTGAGCTGTTAAGCAAAGCACCATTCAGGCTTATGTACTATATCTATTCCCTCAGCTGACAGGATGCAAAACCAGGAGGTTCCTCATATGAAAAGCTCTGACCTTTCTTTTGTGGTGCAATCAAATGGGGCTGCCTTGGTCCTTGGCTCTGAATAATTAATTCCTCCCCTCAGTAGGAGTGTTTGCTAAACAGTGGGGTCCTTGGCAGTTCACTTTTTCTGCACCACTGCCACGGCACCCTAGGGGAGACGAGTGTATGCTTTAGTTTGACTTAAGATGTGCCTTTTAGAGAAAAGGGAGACAGTCAGGAGATATTGGGAGTCCTCTCTTTACTTTAAATCCTACAGAGAAAATGCAGGAGCCAAAAAAAAGGAAGGTAGTGTGCAAGCTATTTGTTTGATCTTCTGTATGCTTTCTTATAGTGGGGCTATTTCTTTTTATTGTTACAATTATATTATAATTTTCATCCTTTTATTCTAGTCTTTGTAAGAATATGACTGCAATTTTACTTTGCAATCATGAAAAACTCCAAGTCCCTGATTGTCTTGCAGCTTTTTGGCCTTACCCATACTATTTGTTACGCAAACAGACCCAGTGTGATGAGGCACATGTTCCTGTTTTGCATTTGCCTCGTAACAGCATCATCTCCACCCTCCGTATACACTCTTTCATCATCCATAGGAATAATATATTGGCTGGAGATGCTCACGAAATGTTCTCCACTGGCAGTGTGTGACAGTGACTTTGATCTTGCTGTGAGAGGCTGAAGCTCCTGGAGAAATTATCAATGAGACGGGAGGAATGTAAGAGACAGAACTAGAGAGAAGAACTGGGAGTGGCATGGCTTGCCTGTGTGCGTATGTATTAGATTATGTTTAAAAATGGTCCATCCAATTAGAATAGGAGATTTACTATTAAGTGTCTCCAGCTTAATAGTCAATCAAATATAAAAGACAGAGAGAAACACAGCATAAAAAATGGACATAATTCACTTCTTAAATTATTAGTAATTTTGATATTTGTGCCAAATTGCAGTGTTTTAAAAAGGCAGCCAGGATTTTTTTAAAACCATCTTTATCAGAGTTGGCAAGGGGGCAGCACAGGACCTTTTAAGAGGCGAATCTTCGCTCTACTTCCATGAAAGACTTATTGAAAGCAAAAGTTTCTAATGACACATTAGGAGTGATCCAGCTCAACAGTGGGTCTAGAGAAAGGTGTATGGATGGGTTGCTGAATATTTAACAATTTGAAATATTTTTATGATCACAATTTGGTTATACATTTGGGGAGCAAGAATAATACAATTGGGTTTTTGATGAAATAACAACTAAAGCCTGTTGTTTTTGTAAAAAGAAAAATAATGGCCAATTTGAATTCCCCACCTGAACACATAAATTCCTAAATATAATTAGACAATTGTAATATAAATAGGGTAGTTTCGTATATTTAATTTGCAACAGAAATAAAAAAAAAAAAAAAAAAAAAAAAAAAAAACTGTTTTTATCATTTGAGACATTACAATGATTATCAAAATTATCCTACCCATATAATAATGTTGTCTTAGTTATCATTATTCAAATAAAATTAGAAGCAAGAAAATTACATTTTTAGATTGATTTGTAAACGGACAGAATTAACAGTTATTATCAACAAAATCCAAGGTAGATAAATTAATTAGAAAGTAACATTTTAGGAGAGATTTAAAAAGTATAAAAAAATGTAAAAGAAAGCTGCTACTTAAAGTCTATCACCTTCTGTGAAACTTGTGAAAAAAAACATGAGATGGAAAATATGTGAAGCATTGCAGTTAATGAAGACATATTAGCTCACAGAAATGTTGCTATTGGCATAGGAAGATTTTTTTTTTCTCAGCCGCTGATCAGACATGGTGCTTCTGCTCTTTAAAGCTGCTTTTAGTCCTGATCTAATGTGTTTGGCATAAAGGGGGAGCTGTGGCTCCTCCTGTCCGAGAAAGGTTACAGCTGTGTGGGCTTTCACTGAGCGCCTTGCACATTTTCTCACACTTTCCGGCTGCGCTGTGCCACATTGATTTAAACGTATCTGTTGAAGGGAAAATAATCAATGCAAATTCCCTGGCAGTGAGGCCAACAAATAAGACATGTCTGATTCATCAAGCGGACATTGCTATAAAGACCACTGTTTCTCCTTTGCCCCAGTTTCTTACTCTTTCCTTTGGTGTATTTTCTCTCTTTCTCTTCTCTTGCCCACCTCTGGGACACTTCACCTTTTTTTTTTACTTTGTTAACCTTCCTCTGTCTAAAATACTGTTTGCCTGAATTAGTGAAAGGACCTAAAATTTCCTTCCATATACACATGGAATTTCATCATAGGCAGCAAATTAAGGTAGGTGGAAAGATAATTAATAATCATTAACATCTAAGGATGCATTTTCAATGAAATATTTTCTCAGTTATTTTTTGCCATGTGTATCAGATTAAAAGGGCAACTTTCTTTAAAACTGCTGCTTTTTACATAGAGATATGATTAGACTGTCAGAACATAAAAAGTATTAAAATATTTTAACGTTTTCATTAATCCAAGACAGGTCATTTAACTAAGGTTTGCAGTTTAACTGCATTACATGAAAAGTAAGTCAATATGTTGAACAGGAAAAAAAGTCTCACCTTACACCTAACCTTAACATTTTGTTTTGCTCCAGCTTGAACTCGGTCAAACGGTCTGGCTTCTAACAGGGCCAGTGTGTAGTCTGTATATGTAAATTCACCTCATGTGTGAGAGAAATAAAGGCAGGGACTATTTGGAAAATTCCTGTGTGATGAAAGGGAAAGAATATCCCCCAAAAAATGATTAATGTGGTGTTCAGGTACACAGAAGATTGAGTGATCCTGTCATCGTGCCATATGGTACCAATTTATTCGAGCAAGCATAAGGCAAACCCAAGGAAGGGGCTCTCACATCAGTGCCTCCAACACTTGTTTCAAAATATTAAAAGAAACTATTAAATCCAATAAATCAGTTATTGGTAAATAAATCAATTAAAACCATATACAATTTTCCTATTATTTTATTGATACTATTTCCTGCATATTCTCTAATTTTAATTTTACAGTTTTCCACGCAGTAAGCGTTTAGTAACAAAGCATTTTTTATACCAATGAATTAATTACTTTTTTATTTATTTGTAATGAATAGCTGCAGCGATTTCCAAAATGCAGTTTAGTTGTAATTCTGTTTTAATATGATGCTTTTTAATGTGCTCCTTTTTAATGTGCTCCTTTAAAGGTTAAACATAGAATTTTCCTATTTAAAAATTTAATCCTATTTACCATAACATAACTGCAAAAAATAAGGAATAAAATACAAAACTTGGTATCAAATTAAGCTAGATAAATATTAGAGGGACATTTTACTTTATGTAGCCCGAGCTTTCCTTTTTGTGTATACAATAATTGTGTATTATAAATTGATATAGAACACTTTTTATAGGATTTTTTTGAAGGAAAAATCTTTTTCTTGGCAGTCTTAGCATTGCTTGACATTTTGTGACGTTTCTGAGATTCACCCAGGCTTCATCGTGCAACCTCCACATACTCATCTAATGCTTTTTTAGCATGACTTTTAACCTTAAACTCATGTCTTGATACAAGAGCAGAAATTAGAGGGTTTTTTCAACATGCAGATGGCCATTGCCAGTGAGGAAACAGGTTAGGGAGCTGGACTCCTTGCACTTTTCTTTTTCACTACCTTGTTATTTGTCGCCTTACCCCTGCAGGGCATGCTGACAGGAACTGATAAACCTCTTTATGGGCTGAACTGAATTGACTCCTATTATCCAAGGTGTGGAACTGCTCAATGGTGGAAATAAAAGACGTTATCCACTGCCCATCTGCTCAACAGTCTCTCTCTGCCCAGTTTTCAGGGTTCCAAGAAGCTGTGTCCAATTCATATGTAGTAGATGTATATAGCTACGTGAGAAAAGACATCTGATGAAACAATCATTTAAACTTTTTTCAGCTGTATATATTTTTTGCTATATAAAAGTATTCCACTCTGAAATTTAACATTTTTCATTGACACATGGCGTATACTGGAGTATATTACATATAAGAGCGGCACAAGATTTTACCCAATAAAATAGAAGAGAAATATGAAGCTGTGTAAAGACTGAATTAATCTCCAAACTGCCGGATTGTGTTAAATTTCATGAAACTCTTGGCCATAATAAAATGCCTCACGTTCATGAATAAACAGATGAAAAGTACACAATGAAAAGCCCCTGCAGTGAGCGAGGATGGTTAGGTTAACGTCTGCATACTGCTTTTTACCGTTTAAGTGAAAACCACTATCAGTGAGATTCCACAAAGAGAGTGCATGAAGTGAAACCATGTAATATAATTTATTTATCAGGAAATAGGAGGAAAATAAGGTATTTTTTTGCTATTTCTTGGCATATTACTGCATTTTTGTTGCCTTATCTGCTCTTTTGGTGCTCATATTATTTTTAACAATTTTTTTGTTTACTTTATATGGTAATTGGCATTATTTCCTATATGCAGGTCTGTTTATCACATTTCAACAAATGCAGCAACGAAAGACAACACCTTTTTAATATAAGGTGTGACTGCATGGGAAAAAAGTTAAACAGTTTTTTTGCATTTATTTCTGTAGGGAGGTAACAGAACTTGCACGTATATTGACTTGCAGTTGTTTTGGAAAGTTTAACATTCCAACTCTGCTTAGAGTGCTTTGGTGATGGGATAGCTGCTCTGTTAGATGATCATTTCCTTTTACTATTTCTTTAATTAGGGCTTTTCAACACACCACATCCTATATTAGTGCTTTCAGACCTTGTGAGGTCAGCATAAGTTTAGCCACATGTATTTCTAATTTGTTTCGGCTAACTGTTTTGTTTCTGAGTGCTTTTTAGCATTCAAAGGTTACAAACATGCGGTAAAACAAAATTATTTCTTGAAACGAGGGGTCAAATGAACAAGAAGAAAAAATCTTTTCATCCCTCACAGTTCTATTTTGTGCAGTGAAACAGCAATAACACTAATATAACCACTCCAATGACAGTGTTTTAGTGTAAATCAAGCATCACAAATTATGAGGCAAGGAGCTGTTGGCAAAGAAAAAGCAATGCCTGGACAAGCATCTAGAAATATGTGCATTGATGTGCAACTTTTGCAAAAGAAATATTTTACACTTACAATATATATTTAAGAATAAAAATCCGCCATATATATGATGTAAAATATAAACTCTGAGTTCTTAATTTCTATATAAAAAGCCTAATTTGACTGATTTAAACAAATAAAAACACAAATCTAAAAATCGACCTTCTTTTTTAATGGGAGATTCAGTGTGTCGGTTTAAACTACTCCTGTGGTACAAATATGATTTAGATTAAATCAAAGCTTGTGTGTGAGCATGCAACATCTCTATCAAACATCGATCGCATACCCTGAGCGTACTTTCTTTCAGAGTAACGTGTCTTTTGGCAACAGGGTTTCCTTGTTTTGTCATCTTCATTTGGTAAAACGGCACTCTGACACTTCTAGGACCTGATGCTCACTGGTTCCCTGTGAAATGTTGCTTATTGAATGTCAGTTTGACTGGATGACAGAGAAAAGTCTGGTTAAATGTCAGATTGTTCAAGGTGTCTGGAACCCGTTACACTCACTTAATATTAGTGTCACTTGACTAGTTTAAGAAATACAGATGACAAGGATCCAAATCCTTCAGAAGAGAGGGTTAGGCTGTGTGACAGGGAATCTCTCCCTAAAGCCATGTGTATAATGACTCTGTTTGCATGGGGAATGGAACGAATAGAGCCAAAGATGGATGTTTAGTTTACTGTAGCGTTATCTGTGGAGTTTTGGACCGCTTTAAGCGAGTTATTAAAACCATCTGTTTGGGCCTAGGGGGCCGGGGCTGATTAATATAGCCACTGAATGTGAAGTCACAGAAGCAGACAACAATATTTCTTAAACTAGTTGATGAATATAAAACCCATTTTAACTTGTGTAATATTAATAATGTAGGAGGGTTGTAGTGAAAATGTACAACATATGGCTTCTTTAAAAATGCTGATAAAACAGATAAAAACAGCAAGTTAACACTTATGCGTAAACGAGGTTTGGAGCTTTATAAAATAGATGTGCAAATGTGCACAATTATTTTTTTGTTTTTGTTTACTGTGACAAACAAATACAAATTTGTGTATGAAAATAAACCATGAATGTGTTGAAACAAGTTCAGAAAGTAATCTGTGAGAAAAACGCACAACAAACAATGCAAATAAAATGACAAAGAAATTAAAAAATTTATCAATGGTAATTTTAACAATGGTCATATGATCACAATAGCATTTTTAGTCACCATAGATAGATAGATAATGATAGATACTTGAGGTAGCAATACAAATGTGTCCCACCTAACAGGATAAAGCTGTATATTTTAACATTCTCTTGGCTCCTCCCATTTTAAGAGATTACCTCAGAATAAAATTATTCTACTACATAGATAGATAGATAGATAGATAGATAGATAGATAGATAGATAGATAGATAGATAGATAGATAGATAGATAGATAGATAGATAGATAGATAGA
>NW_015150940.1:419201-454636 GCF_000732505.1 Cyprinodon variegatus | reverse complement strand
GATTTATTAATGTGGATCCTGAAACTCTGGCTTGTGTTTGTGTTCTCCATGGTGTCTTAGGTTTTTAAAGTTAGCATGGTGAAACATGTATTAATAATCAATCCTAATAATGTGCAGAATGCTGATGTGGTACCAATAACTCTCTTGACTGGACATGCAAATAAAAAGTAAAACAATTTATTTAAAAAAAAAAAAGGACTTTATCAACTGCTGAAAGATTACTTGAAATAATTCCCCCCACCTTCCTGGTTACTTTTTCCATCCCCTGCTTGAATGACTCCCTGAGCAGCGAACCATGTTGCACATATAAAAAATAATAAAATAACCATTTATGGCAGTGAGTAACAAAATTTACATTGAAATAGAGTTGCAGTTAATTACCAATGAATTACTTAGAATACTGTTTATATGCAGATTTATTTGATTTTCCCTATTATTAGCATCTTAAATAGCTTTCTAAATGGCACAAGAAAAAAAATACAGATGGGATACCTGAATCATTGACTTTGTTCTGTAACCCCTTACAAATACTTCAATAAAACATTGGGAAGTTTTTTTTTCTGCTGTCCATCCTAGCTATTTTAATTATTTCACTTCAATTTAACTGCAGCGTCCCTCCCTCTCAAAGCACTGCAACAACTTTCCGAGTGCTCAATGAATTTCTATTTTGGCCTAATAATCCAGAAAACAGATTTCCCTTTCAGACCAGTAAGCTAAGCGTCATTGATAGTTAAACGAAGACATTAGCATGAGTCGGTGGTTAATGACATTGTTTAATGGTGTGTTCACTTTGTTAATATGGCTGACAACACCAGACACATTATGCTGGCAACTTTGAGTTGTTGTGAGTTCAACACGGGGAAGTCACTTTCAAGGATAAGTTCACAAATTTTCAAATAATTTGTCAAATGGCATTTTTCGTTTTGCCTGGGGGGTATTCTACAGAGCAGGTGAAAACAAAGCAATGATTAGGTTACACATAGTAAACATATGGGGCAAATTGGAAAAATGTATTTACATAGATTGCAAGATGGAAACATTGTCTCTGGCAAATTAACTTTAACAAATATTAAAAGAGAAACTAATGTTTTGCGATAAAACCAATCTCTCAAATTTTATGGAATGTATTTAAATAAATAAAACTTTAAAAAACCCCTCACACATTCATGCACTTATTTTAAGAGATGTCATACATTGCTTTTTTCTTTATGAGAACTTAAAACACATAATACACACAAGGACTCTGACTTAAACTAAATATCTAAAGTAGTTCAAGTATTAAGCATGATCTCTGTATGGTGCATTTACTTTTCATTGTTAATTATAACCCCTCCGCCTGTTGACAATCTGTGGTACAAATGCAAGAAGTGCTCCAACATGAATGGGAAAATAGAAGCATCTGTCATACGTCGGACATTTTGACAAACCCTAAGACTCTTACTGTCAGCAAGCTGTATTTTCCCGTGCACAGATTACGGCAAGGGGGGAGTGTCCGGCATTTAATAACTGCAAATTTCTTACAGTTTGCTAATTGTTGGAGTTTAGAGTTGGATGATCTTCTCTCCTAAATCCCATTTTTCAATGCATTTAGATTCCTCTTAAAAAGCATGATGCACTCAACCGTGAGAATGTATCAATAATTTAAACACATCATCCTCTCCTGATGTAGCTGTGTGCAATAGGAAAGAGTGTGTCTGAGGGATAATATTGCACTCAGTCACATCTGACTAGCTGTCACCTGCTGCAGAACGGCTACAGCCAGCTAATAAATGTACAGTCAAAGAGAGCATATTTGTATGACTTGGAGTACAGTAACTGCTGCTGCTCCTTGCAGGAAATGTGAATCACAGATCCTGCAATATTTAGATAGCGAATAATTGGAGCTTGCATCAAATTTTGGAGGGGTTTATAGTAATTCTAAGGATTTACAAATTCGGTTTTCAGGCCCAAGCCATGATCAGAGACTGTGTGTATTGACTGCCTGCCAAAGCCAAGGCAGAACAACTGCAGTATGGTT
The DNA here is from genome assembly GCF_000732505.1 of Cyprinodon variegatus. Lineage (NCBI taxonomy): Eukaryota > Metazoa > Chordata > Actinopteri > Cyprinodontiformes > Cyprinodontidae > Cyprinodon > Cyprinodon variegatus. The sequence goes on along the minus strand of NW_015150940.1, from coordinate 452,619 downwards.
GACTTTTTTACAGTTTTCTAGACACAGCAGTGCATGTTTTGCTTACATTTACATTACATTTAAATTACATTAAAAAGGAAACCACAAAAACAGTTTTTGACATATTTTTCTCAACCAAGCTATGGACATTGTATTACTTAAACATTTTAATCTGATTTTGTAAAAAAAAAAAGTGTTTATTAACTAAACACTTAGACAGGGCAATGTGGCTTGGGAATCTAATTTCCAATTTTTTTCCCCTTTTTCCCTACAACATCTGTTTAACCGATACATTTTTTTTGCTTAAGATTCATGATAAACATGACATAAAATGATTTAAAAAACTAGCTTTGTTTATATTCATCCCCCTAATTTAAATCGTAATGAAATTCAAGCTGTGAAACAAGCTTGTAATATAATCACGTTTCACAATAAACAATAAATATATAGAACACTAAATGGTTGCAGCTAGTAACATCACACAGTCAGCTAGCTTATCAGTTATGAGAATGCATCTAAGAAAAAAAAGTGTTAAACTGATGTAACTGTGACCTATAGAAAGTCAAAGAGAGCAATGGTAAAAAAAATTCCCAGAAGTATAAGTTCATCAGGACAACTGAAATTTTATTTTCTCTAACCACTTATTCCATTTGTCACCTCGCTGCAATCTGCTCATAAGAGTCAGATTGAAATTATTTATTTATCTTATATCATTTCTACATCACTCCCAAAATAATATAATTTTAGTGAATAATGCTGTACTTACATTTTTTCTTCTTTTCCATGGTAAAGATGTGTAAATATTTTCTTTTAAGGAAATTGACATTAAAGACCTTATCTGAGCTAAGGGCCAACTGCCTGCCTCAGCTGGACCAGGCACAAAATTTGAAAATATGGGCCTTGATAAGCACGTGGCACCTTCGGCTTTCCATACCTGCTGCAGTCACAGCTGAACCTTACATTAAACCTCTGCTTGTGACATGTTTAAATTTGAAAACTGTGGGTCCAAATATTTCTTTAGCAGTTGAAGGCCAACTGTAGGATTGCCTATTTATTCATGTTGACCGCTGCACTAGCCCAATGTTGGAGGGGCCAATTGGCTGGTACTGTAAACACGTCAGTAAATTAGAAACAGTGCAGGCTCATAGGGATACCTATTGTAGAGCTCCTAAATATAGTTTCATCTGCAAAGATGAACAATAGAGCCTTCACAAAACATCTGACTTTATGAGCGCCTTTGGAGTGCTAACAAATAATGATCATAGCTTGGACAGTAGGTTGTGTGCAGCCCAATATGTTTGAAGTTCTATTGCCTGTTAAATCCTAAACCTAGGAGTTTACATCAGTACAAAGGTTAAAAAGCAACAGGTTACATCATCTGGGCCACAACAGTGCTGTCATGATAGAACTGAGCAAACAAATTTCTTATTGTGCTCTGACCTCTTCATCTTGGAATTAAATTGGACCAGCCTATTATCCCTGCTGATGGGAAACAAGGCAAAATGCGGTAATTTCACCAATGGCCAGGTTTTTTTTTTTATAAGAAGTGCCTTTCAGTTTTCTTGGTGGCTTTCTATTACGGACCTCTCTGGATCCTTATTTATCAAAAAACAAGTATTGAAAAAAAGTCTTAACAGGCGGATAAGTCCAAACGCCTATTTTACAAAAGCAGAATTGAGAATTGCAGAAATAAGATAAGGTCAGACATAACATAGCATGATCAGTGCGACCCGACTATCTGTTTGACAAAAGCCAAGCCAGCCTGCTCAACAGTTGTGATTTTGTCAATCAAGGTATAACTAATCCAGCTAAGTGCAGGTCTGCAGCATTCTCAAGAGACCGTGCGGTCGATCATAGATTTGTTGATTCAGCAAACAATAGTGGACATTGATATTGTCTGCCGAATCAACAAATGCATAAAAAGCCAAAATTATATTTAATTTCATAATCTAAGGAGTTACTGCTCATTTTTCTCAAAAGTGCTTCTCTAAACTTAAAAACATAACATTTACTGAAAGATTTTTATTATAAATATTTTTTACAAAACCAATATGATTTTACCAAAGGAGACCTGGGAGCAGATCAGGATGAAATATAAGAACATTTTGTAAATCAGTAGTATCTACATAAAATGGTGGACACAACTCTTAAATTACAGGTCTTGCACTAATGATTTAAGGTCCCTTCCCAGCACACATATTTTATCCTCTTACTTATTTTAAGTTTTAAAAACAAGCTCATCTAGTACAGGGGTGGCTCAACATTCCCAGAATTCCCACCAGCAGAAAATGTGGCCCTTAATATAAACAAGGGACGCCTGTTTTACAAGAGATCCAAAGAGGGACTGGTTTCCGGAATCATGGACTGAGCCAGACCACTTATCTGAAGATGCAGTCAGCAACACAGATAAGCTTAAGCAATAAAATATGTTTATGTGATTTAATGCATATGTTAACTGTATGTGAGTCTAACACTTACTCCCTCTTAACCTGAATGTTGAGATTTCCTGTTAACAAAGTCCCCTTAAAAAGCTCAAGAGGGGCATTTTATCTCAAAGGTACAGTGGAGGATGTTCTGTTTCTGGTCATCAAAACAAGTGGTTCTCCTAACTGTCAATCATCCTGGTGATATGTTTACTTAAGCCTGTCCTACCGGCTCGTCCCCAATTTCACTTACCGTTGGTGAGTCTGACATAGTTGAAACATTGCACATTTTTTTGTAAGTAAGCTTGTTTGAGCGATGCAGCAACTTTTAAACCGAACGTGCACAAAGAGAAATGGGCTCAAGCATCCTCTCGCCCAAGTTTAATATGACTTCCCTCTCAGAATAACGAAAAAGGTAGAAGGGTTGTGCTATTTTTTTTTTTTAAGTGAAGAGGGCGGGTCTTTCCAAAAATTTGTGAAAATCCTCCAATATACTTTTAATGTGTGTGAAGTCATGCACAGCAATAGCCTTAGAAAATCCTGCATCTAAGAAAAAGCAAAAGTAGTCAGAGTGTCCTAAAGTTTATTTTGTAATGTGTTTCCTAATTCATGTTACGTGGGTTTTGTAGAATACCGCAATGCAGCTAATTCGTCTACTGCATTACCTTCCAGGGATTGTTATATAGATGTGCGTTTGTCTATTTATTCATTTTGAGAATCTCTTCCTGCACATAATAAAACATGATAATCCACAAAATCTGAGCCCAACACAAATCTTCCATGCAAGGTTAAGGCATGGCTCTGGTTTGCTGAATTTGGGAAAGTAGCTCACAAAGGCAGTAGATGCCATCCCTATGAACGTGGGAACACTCATGCAGCTAATTGTCTTGAAAAACTCAAAAATTGGTGTCCATTAGCTACTTTTATGGTCTGACTTCATGGACAACACTTTTGCTTTTTCGTTTGACATTTTGTCTGATCCATTCAACACAGCAATAGTCTAATAAAAGTCCCTTATATCAGCTTAAAACAACAGCCATATTTAAAAACACAATCAAATAATAAGAATGTCAACATAAAAAATTACAGTTAATGTTAGTTAAGCTACCATAATAATGTTAAAACAATTAAGATATTTCACTAAATAACAATATGTGTCAGTGGTTTTAATGTAGGCTAATGAAAGACAAATAGTCACAGAAAAGAAACAAGAATCACAGATAAAACACTGGTTTCTGATGGTGTGATTGCTTGTTGACAGATTAAATAAACCTGGCTTTTAGCTTGCTCTAGAGCAGGCTAGTTGCACATAATAAATCATCCTAGTGACCTATTTTATACTGTTTTTGTGAAACTGAGTCAAGGCTTGATTAAACCAGTATATCTGGAAAAATCCTGGCTTAATCCTTACCTTAATCCCACATCTTAGATTTTTGACAAGTTTCCCAATCCTTCTTGTCTTTCATTGTATTTGACCAGGATTCATCAGCCAATCAGAGATGGAATTTTGGAAACAAGAAGTAACATTGCACCAGGCAGGCATTATGGTAAATGCAATCTTTTTCCCCTAATCTTTATTGTTCTCAGTTATCATAATAGAAGCTGAAGTTAAAGCTATCATCTTGTAGCTGCTTTCTCCTAAAGGCAATGCATGTGTGGCCATAAAGAAATATAAAGACAGGCTTACATTCGGGCTGTCAGGACACTAAATCGAATCTGACTGAGATAGAATGCTATTGTGGTTAATTTTCAAGCCTAGGAAATCTCATGCAAAAAAGAAAGCTAAATATAAGAGGTTGATAGGTAAATTTTTAGGTTGTCCATGTTTTTTAGTCCTTACCATGTTACTCATTGTTCCCTGTGTCTGTCTGTTAATTTTCATTTTATAACAAGCAAATCCATCATCGTTTATTACTGGCATTTTAAAACGTTTCCATAAAAAGCCTTCACAACAAATCATTTCATTAATATATTAAATGATTCACTAATTGAATGGTGAGGAGAAAAATCTATTACCTGTTGTCTTTCTTTACTGATGAGATAGCAATGGATTTCAGTCCTCAAAATGGGCTCATTAATCATTATGGTTAAAATTATTCTAAATTTTCTTGATCAATTTGGCAACCTCCCAGTAACTTCTGGTGTGAGATAACTAAACACGGATAATTAGTAGATCCGTAAAATCATTACCCGCTGTTAATCATAGAGGAAGTTTGCCCCATTCTTTCTTGCTTCTGTATCAGCTCTTTTGTGAAACAGGAATATTTTACTGATGTAATGTAATCAGAGATATCTATCTCGGAGAAGTTTTGGCTCAATTAGCCCCCCTGAACACTCATGGCTGAGTGCGGTGCTAATTTTGTCCTCCACTCAGCACCTGCAGTGCAGCGAATCGACTCCATCACAAACTCTATCAGAATGAAAATATTTAGGAGGAATATCTTTGCATTGGTTATCCACATGAAACCTTACTTCCAGAAATGGCTTTTGTTATCATTTAATCGAGTCATATTTATGGGAAACAGAAATGTCCACAAGACAATAAACACATTAGGCAGATTAAATCAAACATAAACAACCAGTGTGGTCTAATTTAGAGCACAGCACAGCAATCTTCATTTTTTTTCTATTTGTAGATTTTGTTTGGTCTCTCTACAGCTAACAGTGCTGAAAATGAACAGTCATGAAGAGATAATAGCTCTCAGTTTCACTGGAAGCCTCCTCTGTCTCCTTTTGGCTGGAAGATATTAGAATGGTTGCGTGAAAAATTGCTGTGAAGTCTGACCAATGAATCGTTTTACACATGCTTTAATTTGTATCATAAATAATCTGCGTCGGATGGTAATTAGTGCAGGTGTTTACGCATATTTCTGTCATAAGGATGCGCAGTAGGATCACAGTTGGCTGAGTGACTCAGGTTTTTGAGTAAGGCACAAAAAACAAAGAATTGGGAAGGTATAAGCAACATGTTTCCTTTTTCGTTTTCACAATGATTGATATAAATTCAGGAAATAATGTAGGTTCCAGTTATCTCCATATTGAACAAAAAATTCAGTGTTTACACAACTGAGCATTTGCACAAAGCGACTCAATCAGCAGTTGGAATCATCTCAGTGGGGAGGCTTTCTTAACTTGAGCAGCCGAGAGGAGTTAGATCAAGAATAATTTTATAATCAAGGGTTTTAACTTTACAAAACCAAATATATATAAAAAATATAATTTGATTTAATCAGTGTTATAAATAATTATAGCATAACACCTATTTTTACTGACCATGACACTTTGTGACAAGATTTTAGTTGAGCGAAGCATTTCATTCAGCACTACAGAGACTTGTTTTTCATTTTTTAATATTGAATATTAGGTTATGTCCTAATGGTTGTTTGTCTCTCTGTTGCCCTGCGATGGACTGGCGACCTGTCCAGGGTGTACCCTGCCTCTCACCCATTGACAGCTGGAGATAGGCACTAGCACCCCTCGCAACCCCACTTGGGATTAATCATGTCAGAAAATGGATAGATGGAATGTATGTTCTACTGTGTTTGTCTTCCGGTCCATCTGTTGTTTGCGTAATAGTGCATCACATGATATTTATATATAATGAGGGAGACTGTTCTTTCAAATAATGTAAAGCTGATGGTTCCACTCACATGGACTGATTGGCACAAACGGAGAGATGGCTGTTTTAGAAAATCAAAGAAAATCCCCTTTTTTTTATTTGAATAATGACTAAAGGAAGCCATGCATGTCGGGTTGACTTGTGAATCACAAAAAGTAAAAAGAAAATTAGATTGCAGTACATAGATTAGCCTGAACATCATCAAGAACTATAGTAGAATGAAAAAAAAGATCAAATAAGAAGGGGTATGAATAGTCTTGCAAGTTACTGTATATAATATTTGGAAAGCTTATTTCTTGTGAAAGGAATTATCACCTGTTCCCTACATGGCCTTATGCACTGCGTACTTTGGGATGATTTTTATCGAAAGATATACTCATAGATCCTCACACATGTAACAACATTCAGCCTTGCTTGTTGAAATTACTGTCCTCAGTTTCATGAGTAGCAATGACAGTCTGGCTGGTTTCACTATCCGACAACATAGATGGAATTGAGGGCAATAAAGTAGTCAGAAAAGTGCTCTTATTACTTTCCATTGGTAGTGACAGCCAATTAAATGTGTTGTAAAGTAAAATAGGCTGAATATCTGTCCAACAAACAAAAATGAATTATGTAAAATTGTGTTGGTCTTTTTTTTCAAGATGCAAATGTTAATCCTGACAGACTAAATTGGTATTGGTACAGCAGCTGCCAGTTAACTAGAAGGGTTAATTTAATCAACAGCAAAGATGTGTGAGCTGTTGTTGTTGATATTTCCTTCCTTCTAGATAATGACATTTTTAAAGGAATTGTTTCTAGTTTGTCAGTTTAGGAACCTCAAGTCTGCTGCTAGGGGTATACATAGGTAAACCAGGAAAGCACTTCCTTAAGAGGTCATCAGTTAACTGCTGTGCAATTGAAACATTTAAAAATATGAGTCAAGTTAGTGTCCATAGGCAATTGCAGTGGCCTCTACTCCATTCAAACAGGCAGATTTGTAAAACTTATAAACCGTATTTAAGGTAATTGAAGCATTTGAATGAACTATTATGCTGTCTGTCATGCTGCAGGTATGAAAACTATGCTGAATAATAATACTTGAACTTTATTGATTTCACATTGAAGAAATTTACCTCTGCATTTAACCCATCCCCTTGGGGAGCAGTGGGCTGCCATCGTGCGATGCCCGGGGAGCAGAGTAGGGTTAGGGGTCTTGCTCCAAGACCCAGATTGCCAGTCTGTGGGAGTGGGGCTCAAACTCAGAACCTCAGGTTTCCAACCTCTCTGCCCTAACCACTAGGCCGCCACTCTATCACAGTAATGTGATAAAGTTATTTTATGCATAAGATTAAGGTACCCTGAGAACATTGTCTTTCTAAAATCTTTCTAATTAGAAATGCTGGGAGTAATGGTTAGGGGGACCAGATATTTTTGGGGAACAGTCTCAATATTAGACAATCTGTCCACGGCAATAGCTGTCCTCAGAAAGGTCCCGATGTTAGTGTCTGATCAATGAAGTAAAACTTAAAACAAAGTGAACTTTGCATATAAAGTTTCACACCATATCCTCTGTGTCCACCCCACTCCGCTGGTCTCCAGACTGCCTGCGTAAAGCAAAGCCTACAGCCTCCACGGTTCCTCCCATCCTGCTCCGCTCCAAATTCCCTGGAGCTCCAGGAGAGCATGCGCTAAATTATTATTATTAAGCTCGTAGGAGCAAAACATGTGGAAATGAAGGCTCAATTTAATATTACATATTTTTAAAAATCAGCATTCAGCATTTGTGCAGTCTGTGCCCAAATATTTTATTTTTGTTGTGTATATATGTTCTTTTTGTTGATTAACATGACAGACAAGTCATGTTAATCAATGAGACCTGTTACTTATGTTTTTGATTAACTACTTTAGCTAAAAGACTATTAGAAATCAAATTGTATTATTTGTATCTTGGGAGACCCCTTTCAGTCTCCACTATGTTGGATTAGGCCATCTAACTGCAAATGTGCAGGAAAAATCCCGGAAGATGGCAACAAAAAAGACTAAAAATAGCATGAAGAGGTGAGACCATAGGAAGGGATTAAAAAAGAAAAAGGAAAATGAAAAGAAGAAAGAGAGCAAAAAGTTGCTCTCAAAGTTACCAAAGGTGACTACCTTCTTCTTTGCGATGACGGCTGACAGCAGCAACCCACAACCTGCAGCAAGTGCAACAATGACCTTGACACCTGTTAGGGAGGGACCATCATGTAAAGATTAACAACTAGTTTGTTTTTCTACAGTTGTTATTGTAGCTCCATATTAAAAACTAAAGGCTTCCAGGTTTTCTTACGTTAGTGAATATTGGCCTCCTCAATGCAAAATTCACTGAGGAAATGCCTCGAAAGATAAGATTTTAGGGACTAAACAAAGAAAATACAAAGAATATGAGAAAAGGGACAAAAAAAACATGTGGAGAAAAGGGACAGAATAAAAAGAAAAAAGGCAATGACAAAAAGCAGAGAGATACGAAACTATAAAAAAGGGTTAGGAGCAGAAAGGCAAAAGAAAAAGGAAGACAATGACTAAAACAAACCCAAATAAAAGAGAGAGAGGCAAAAAGGAAAAGGGGACAAAAGACATAGAGTGACAAAAGTTAAAGTGTTAAAATGTATCTATGGAATTGACCTTCGTTTTGTGTGTTTCTTCATGCTAGAGAACCCCATACCAGCCTTCAGCCCCAAATTTTTTGAAATTCACCACTAGTTGTAGTGCAATGAACTGAAGCATCGTCAGCTATTTGACAAGTAGACATTCTGTTTTTGTGGTTTCATTTGAGGCTCATTTCCGAAAGTATTGCAATTTGCCCAACTAATTTACATAAACAAATGCAGCATGTTGAAAACCTAATTCTGCATGGATTAAGTTTGTAATAAAGGAAATGTTTGTTGTTTATAAATGGTGAAATAATATGTTGACTGACGCTGTTGCATTTGTTGACCATCAAAATAAATCTGTTTACCAATAGTGCCTGCTTGCTCTAATTGCCACATCATAAAACTTCTTTCTTTTTGGTTAAGTTTGAATGCTTGGTAAAGTCTAGTACTACAGTTTCACATAAAGTCTAGAAATTAAAAGTGAAAAAATTGTATTTAAAATCAAGGCATTCTACTTCATTCATTGACCTAATAATACTCATACACACTTCCCCATACCTACTCATCCCTCTTTCAATATATTAGTCTAGGAAAGCATATGATTATATCAGTACCAGAATGACCCTAGTCCACAGACAAACAAAGCAATGATATAACCCTTCACATTAACTGTAATCTGTAATAATTAGAAGTTTACTTTTCAAAAGTATTTCAATGTATTTTAAAAATTGTGTGGAAAATTATTTGATCTTTGCCACATATATAAATATCCAAATTAGCTCAAATATGATGCATACCATTGTCAAAGTTGTCTTCAAAGACAGTCAGTTTTCTGTTTTTATCAAACCTTGACCATGTTTTTCCATTACTTATGACTAGCTTAAACACAGGGAAGTAAGTAAATCCCGATTAGCACACTTTGCATTTCAGTTTCTGATTTATATTTTACAACTCAGCAGTTTTACAGTGAAATATTCACACTCAGTTTATGAATTCAATTCAAAAAAGAAAAAACTGGAAGTCTAGTCAAGAGCTGACAGAAATGGCATTCTTCCACAACATGTTTACTGTCCATTCATTCAAATACTATTTAAATTATTGGATATGTGGAAGTCACATTTGAAGAACTAATATGCTTCATTTCAGGCCATACAGCTTAATTTCCTTTAAAACCGATTACCATAACGTGCCCCTGCTATGTGTTGTAGCCAGTTTACATTTGTTTCTGTAGACCAGGTTCAGTTGATGGGGAGTCTAATAAAGTTTTAATGTATGGGGTGACCAAAAGCACTGAATTATTGCCCACCTTGTAATAATTTTCTGCATCTGAGTTTGGTCCACAGCTGGCTTATTAATTGGAAATCAGAAATGCACATCTGATTATGAGTGTTTTTGGAGGTGTAATCTTTCAAAAAATCCAAACAATGTTTGGACAACAAATGCTGCCCGAGTGTAGTTCTTGATTATCTGCACTACATTAAATGTTTTCTGCATAATCACTAAAAGTTTAAAGCATAAACAGCATTTTTTCCAAGTAACCGTTTTATAACTTTTGATTTTTTAATGGCTTCAAGACAATTTTGGTGGAGTTTAATGACAGTTTTTTTTTTAAGTAGATGGGAAAGTTTCTCAGAGGAGAGTGGTATAGGGAACAAAGATTGTATTGTGCTTGGTTTTTAAAACCATTTGTCATCATGTGGGTAACACCATAACAAAGCTATTTTGATTCCTTTGACGTAAACCTAGGGGGGGAGGAGGAGAAGTGTGTTTAGTCTGCTTGCATGAGACATAAAAGGGGGACATCAATGAGATTTCAAATACTTCATATCAGAGGAGGTTCTTCCCCAATCGGCGTTACAAGGGTGGGCAAAATCAAATACTCAATAAATTCATACCTTTTTCAACATAGCCCCATTCTTTAAATCCAATTTTCTAATTTTGTCATGATCACAGCCCCGGTAGCTGATCTAATTAACCCTTTATTCACCTGCCGTACCCTCCACACTCTATAATTATCATTTATCTTATTCACCTCCTTCCTCTGCTATATATACAGTTCAGCCCAGCCATCGGGGTCAAATCGTTATTCATCTATTCTTTTTTTATTTGTGTTATGTTTTCTTGTCAGTTATTTATGTTTGTTTCATGTGAGTTAAGATCCTGGTTCATGTCCTGAATCTTGGAGGCTAGTGGATTGAGGGGATTTGGTTTTTATCTCCTGTCTCCTGGTCATGTCCCGTCTCTGCTCAGCTGAGCCCTCAGGGTTTTGGCTAGGCATGCAGAAGGAGCGCAGGTTCTGTTCTTTCTACATGGAGCCCTCAGGGTTTTGGAAGGTCAGTTTAAATTCCCGTAAGCCTGGCTTCAAGGTGGAGCCCAGTTTAAAGTTTGGCATTTATTCTGGTACCAAGTCTTGTCTATGTTCCTCTCTACCGCTGAGCTTGCCTGTCTTTATCTGCGTGTGTCTGTCTGAGCTCGCTGCTGTAATCATAGAACTCTGAACCTGCCTGAACACTCTTTGGATACGCTTCTCCTCAGCAGCCTGACTCGCTTTGAATACTGGGTCCATCTGTCCTGTTTATGACAAATGTCTTAAGCATCTGGTCTGTATCAAATCACACCTGCCTTGCTAATTGTTGCAGATTGTAACTAGACAAAGAAATTAGAATATATATTTTAGTTACTTCTAAAACTGATATCCTTTCTGGAAGTTTCAGTTCAGATTACATTTAGTAACATTTAAGACAATGTACAAAACTTAATAAAATCCAATGCTGCTAACTGTGAAGCTTTCTGGTACCTTCTCTTTGTGCTCTGCCTCTTTCAACAGTACGAAAATCTATTTCAAAACATACAAAAGCAAGCACACATAAAAATCTTATACAGCAAGATATACCGGTACATCTCTTTGAAGCAGTGTTAATTTTGCCAACCAGGATGATGACGAAAATATTTCATCAACGCCCCCTTTTCCGGTGATGATAACGAACAAAGATTGTTTCCAGAAAATAAAAATATGACGAAAAAAAAAAAAAAGGATTTTCGTCAACGAGACTAAGACCAGACGAAATTTACGAGCCATTGACAAATGGACATTAAGAAATTATTATTATACTGTAATTGTTATAATTGTTAATAATTATTATAATTTTGTGTGTCTACATGTATGCGTGGGCGCATACATGTGAATGTGTGTGTGTGTGCCTTCCTATGCCTGTATCTGTCTGTCTCTCTTTAATAGAAGAAAGATGTTCTACTGATACACTGGATATTAATCGTTTAAAATTCTTCCTCTCAACTAGATTCCTGACACAGTGACACCACAGCCAAATCAGAGGTTGGGGAAGGACGCGAAGTCTGTTGCAGAGATGTTTGGAGCACCCCCACCATACAAACCTGACGCCAAAGAGCAGAAAGCCCTGGAGAACTCAATGGCAAAGTGGATTGGGCATTCTGGCCTGCCTGCCTTATGATGAAACAAGCCGACAAAATGTTCAATGTGTACAGTGTGATATATGTTAAAAAGAGAATCAGTGTGTGGAGAAGTTCTATTCCTACAGTGTTATATAAATAAAATAGAGAAAAAGAGAAGCTGTGTGAAGAATTCTTATTCTGTACAGTGTGATATATATGTTTTAAAAAGCAGTGTGGGGAGAAGTTCTATTATTTACAGTGTTGACTAAAATGACAAAAATGACTTAAATTTGACTAAGACTAAAACTAAATTGGGAAGGCAATGACTAAATATGACTAAGACTAAAATTGATTTTTGTCATTGTGACTAAGACTAAATTAAAAAAAAAATTAACACTGCTTTGAAGGCACAAGAGTGAAAATGTATGGCTATCAAACCATTCTTACAGCATGTCCTGTCATCCAATTTTTGTGCAAAATGAAAAAAACTCTGAGAGATAAACAAATAGAACTACTGCAGGTATTTTTATTTTGTTTACTTCACTTAACCATAACATTTAATCATAATTTATGTAATTGCTGAAATTAGAATTCAAATCAGCTTCGCACCTAATAACCACAAATTGCACGTAGTCTGCATTATGCCAAATACCTTGTGCTTCTAATGATTACAAATACCTTGTGGTTATTATGAATTAAAAGAACAGCTTTGCCGAATGACTGACATGCAATGAATACCTGGTGATCAAAGAATGCTTAAATGCTTCCTGTCTCAAATTCATGCACTCCATCAAACTGCTGGCTGTGGAATGTAGTTTTGCGTTGAACAAGGAGTTTAATTAGGATGGGCAGTTTTGAAGAGGGACAGGTTATCTGTAAGAAAGAATGAGGAATTTTTTCAGATTGTAAAGGGACTGTTTTTAGAACATACACTGGTGTATGAATCAAATAGTCACTCTGATAAATTAATGTGATTCTTAAAGCCTGTATTTAACATTTCATGCTGCTATGAATTTATCGCTGGTCCAACAAGAAACTCCAGGGTGAGCGAGTGAAATGTATTAGATTCTGGCATTTGTTCAGCACTATAAAACTGCTAAGATGCACTCGAGAAATTATTCATCATAAGATCAGATGAAGTCTTAACTGCATACATATAGCTGTCAAAGCTGTAAAATATGAGGATAATTAAGATAAGAGATAAGATAATCCTTTATTAGTCTTACATTTGGGAATTTTTGATTATCACAATGGAAAGTTCACAGTAACAACTGCAATCGACTAGCAACCAGTCAAGGTTTCACCCAAAGTCTGCTGGAGAAAGGCACCAGCCACCAAAAGGTAAAAATAAAACACCCAAGTGTATAAAAAATATGAATGTTGCAGTGGTTAAAAGAAAGCAAAGATGGTAAAAGATAAAAATAATTTGTTTCTGAATGAGTTCAATAGAAGGTACAAGTAGGGCTTTAGCATTGTAATTACTTAATTTTCATTTCTGGATGCTCAGTGGTGTGTACTTTCTATAATTTTTTTTTCTTTTCTATTTTAGTTTACATTAACTGTTGAATGAGAAATTTGCCTAAAATGTATAATATAGCAATTACTGTACAAGCAAAATTGTTTACCTATACTAAATACCAGAATAATAAAAGGATTAGCATTAAAGTTTTGACCCAAGTATTAGCTTCATTTAAGATATATTTTATTTTAGCGGTAAATAAATATACATGATGTGGTGCATGCGATGCCATTTTTAAATTCAACCATGTAGCTCGAGTTGGTTGCATCAGTAGTAGAATGGGTCATGTAACATTTACAGGAAGATTTTTCTCTCTCTGAATGTGGGTACTGTTTTCAGAGTGAACTGTGCTTTTTACTTTGTCACCAAAGTCTACAAGAGAAAATAGTCACTAATTTGCCGCTTTGCATTTGAAGGGTCTTTTTCAGTGATGAAAGCACCCTGGTGTGAAATCAACATGGGCTGAAAAACCATTTAGCGAGGAAGAAGCCATGGATGTAAAATAAACAGGAAAAAGCCTGATCACAGTTTTCAATTGTACTTAAAAGCAAATACACAAGTTTTAGCAACAGATCATGAGGTCTAATGAATGCAAAGTTAAATTGTTGGTTATAAATAGGTTAAAGAGAATACAGCAAAACCATACAAACTTGCACTTTTGGATAAAAGTTAGGGTGGGGTCACTTACACATTTAACAAGAAAGAGAGAAGATTATGTGGAAAAACTGAAGCAGGACATCAGTGACATAAGTAAAGCTTAAGAACAAGTAAAGGTTTCAAATTATTAATTTTAAAGCCCGGATATCAGTCTAAATTTAACATATTTTGGCTGACTTGAAAATGTGTGTGAGCAAGGCTTAATTCCAGGCAGACTAAGTTACACCATTTCTGTTTGGATGATTTGGCCAAAGCTCCATCAACTTCAAGCGAAAAGCTTGTAGAAGTGTACAGCGATATAGTTGACATACACTATAGAGTTTTAAATATAACTGTACAAGTGATAAAAATATATAAGTAAAATTTATCTAAAGTTCTGAAAAGGAAAAATGTTAAATAAAGCAAAATCTCTTCAAACGTTCTCAGTCTCTCTTATTTACTTTGTCAATTAATCAAATGTATTTCTGCTTAGACTAATTAACCTTAAAGTCGAAAGGTTTAATCTTATTTATTATATAGTACGATACATGTTAATAACTGGTTTCAACTCAAACAGCTAATAAATTTTTTTAGCTCTATTTCAATCCTCCATTCTTCTATAAAGAGCACATTTTTAATCATCAACAATGCTACACGCTTCACTTTGGTTATTTATTGCATGAGACAGCTGGGACTGTTGCACCTTACTGTATGCAAGAGCAGTCTCTTGCTCTGACCCTGTTAGGAAGAAAGACATGCCTACTGGTTATTGTTGAATCTAATTACACATGGTCTAAGACATTTAGTGAAACGGCCATAAAAAGCAGTTCTACCAATAATAAACATCTTTAGAAACAGGTACAGGTTGAAGGGATAAATATGTTATGTAGATCCACTCTAAAAAACAATGGCAATCATTCTCATTACTAGTACCCATTCTGTCTTATTACCATGAAAACATGATGCAACTGATCTGAAAGAGCCATTAGTGTCCTCTCCTTTATCCTAACACTGACTTCTGGATATCTGCCATCACTTGATATTACATTACAGCATCCCCCCCTTATTACGACCCTCTAATCTCTTATGACAGTTAATCATGATACAGGTTTGGAGGGTTTCTCCGGTTCTTCACAGTTAAAAGCATTGTCTTTGTGTGTTGTTTTTTTTTTTTTTTTTTTTACAACATAGTATACATAGCTTATAGCTCAATGAATGGTCAGTTGTCTGGCGTATACTCTGTCACAACTTGTGCCTTAAAAAGAGAAGTCAAGCGTTCCCCCTCGCCACCGGTTAGCCACACTGTGATTAATGTCTCCATGGTCTGGTCAAAGTGTCGATATCTTTAACAGCTGGGCCCATCTGTCATCTTTTTCCTGTGACACCACTGAACGTAACTCAGGTTCTATCAGGGAGGCCATCCATCAAATTTGTAAACAGAGACGTCTCACATTAGCAGCCCCAAACACTTCTCATCATATAGCATAACAGACAAGCAATCATCTGATATTATGTAGGGCTACAGGCTAATGTGAATTATTAACGGAAATATACAGCACACCAGCTGCTGATTGTATAAGGCATCTGGGCCTACAGTAATGGTCGGGGGAGCATTAGGGGAGCAATAGCTTAATACTGTTGAGGCAAACTTCAAATTAAATTTTTTTAAAGCCATACCACTGCATCATGGAGCACAATGATGTGCTACAATGATTCTTTGGAAAATAACTGCTTTGTGTCTATATCAAAGGGAAGACCCTATTTTCTTTAAACAGCCAATGCATTTATATTGATTTGTTTCATATGCTGTGCTGCCAAATCTCAGTAGCAAAGTAAGGAGGTTCTTTTCATTTACAGTTACGGTGAATCTTTTCTATGAGAGGGTCATAAAGATAACTGATACACACACACACCTTGAACTTTGAAAGCAATGATGTATGCAGTGTCCTCCAAAACCTTTTTTTACACCTTAACTTTTCCACATTTTGTCATGTTGCCTTACTTTATTGGTGTTTTATCTGCTAGAACAAAACATGGTAGTATATAACTACGGTGGAAGGAAAAATTTTTGTTTTTTCTTTACAAAATCAAGACAATTTCTTTTCTATGTATTCATCTGTTAGGAGTTAATACTTTGGCAAGCTATCGTTCTCTGTATTTCTTTTTTTTTGCTATGTCTCTACCAGCTCTATGCTTCATTGACACTGATATTACTTTTTACAACATAGTTCAAGTTCTGTCGGTTGGAATTAAGGGTGTTTGTCAAAAGCAATTTTGAAGTTAGGTCACAGAGTTTCAGTTGGATGTTTATCTGTACTTTGGTTTGGCCATGCTTAAAATGTTCAGATCTACGATGTTTAGATACAAGATCTACTGTAGGTCTGATTTTCAAGATGAGCCCCTGCCCCAGTCTTGAGGCTTTTGTAGGTGGAAATAGATTGGCTTCCAGGATTTCAAAGCATTCTGTCTCCCATGCAACTCAGGCCTCCCTGTAACTGTGGGAGAAAAGCATCCCAATAGCAAATATTGCCACTACCATGTTTTACAGAGGGGATGAAATGTTGATGAAAAATGTTTAGCTGCTTACCTTTCTTACATGTTTAATGTTTTCCTGAACACCATACCATGGTAACCATGAATCATAAATACATAAGGCTTTCTTTTGCACAACAACTGGCTATTCTGTCACTATCATCTTCTACCTCAGCTACTGTATCAATCTTAATGTGGGCCTTTTCTGATTATACTATCTTTACTTTGTCTGTCACTTTAGGAGTTTGAACGTATTTAGTTTGTAGTTGCTCATAGCTTTCTATGATTCACATAATGGCTTTAACAGTTTTCTATTAGATGTTTAAAGTTTAGCAAATTGTTTTAATTCTTAAGCATGATATAAACGTCTCAGTGGATGTATCCCTATCTTCTTGTGCTGATTCTATAAATATTTTTCTTCAAATATGGTTCCTAGCAAACCTTCAAGGCATATACAGGAAAGGTAATATTCATAATTAGGTTAAGGTACACACAGGTAAACTATTCTTACACCAGAATAATTTATGAAGGTACCTTACTCTGGGTTTTATTGGGGGGTATTAAAAAATAAATTATTTGTATAATTTTGCTTTCTTGAGTAGATGTCTTAGTTTACTACTCAAAATCTTAAAGAAATCTGAACTTAGTGACTGAAATACTACAGAATAAAAAAATGGGTTTGAATAATTTTAGCAAAGTATGCATTAAAAAGAGCCACCAGAAGGCGTTAGATGCACATAATTCTTTTTTTTTCAACTTTTATTTTCATTACACTGTCATAAGTACAGAGCAACGAAATGAACTCTCTTTTAACCCATTCCCTTGAGGAGCAGTCTGAGGTTAAGCTCAGGGACCCAGAGTGGGAGTCCATGGGAGTGTGTGTGACTTGAACTCAGAACCTCCGAGACCGAAGCACAACGCTCTAACCACTAGACCACCACTCCTGTTATCTTTTTCCAATCGTTGTAGTACTATGTCCAGTATCAATGGAGTGCTTGCATGCATTGTTTCAGATTTAAGATGGTTCTCCATTAATCAGGTTTGCCACTGGGATTACGTTTTACCTCCCTTTATGTCAATACCTATTCTAGGATCTGGAAGAGGGGTGGGATCACAGAGATGGTTAAAAAATGAGAAAGCCATGTGACCTAGCTCTCTCATAATGCTAAGCCATACTTACTACTGACAGGGATTGTGCTGACAATGCAGCGGAAGCAATATATGGATATTGGAAATCAAGATATGGAGCTTTTGTCAGCTTTGTTTTGTCAGTGCTACAGATAAATTTAGTTAAACATTTGTGTTTTTAGCACTGATTAAGGAATATCTTTTTGAGCAAAATTCAATGCTCAGAGGCCCCCCCACAGTGGGGCCTCTGTGGTTGCTGAGTGTATTATTTTGATTTAGCTAACAGCAAACCATATGATGTTCAAAAGGAAGAAACTGTATTACGTAAAGAAAGTAAAATTAAGCACAGGTCCAGCAAAAGTGAGCTGAGATAGTGTTTCTAGATTCTTTGAAATCTAAGTATGATATGGCATACAGTGAGTAGTGGAACATTTAATTGTACCAGTACCTCAGTATTGAAAGTCAGTCATTTATGAAGACATAATAAAAAACAGGATTTTTCCTCTTTGCTTCATGTAATGCACACTTTTTTGAATTTGCTCACTTAAAATATTATTTTCCTTAATCTGTTATGGTAACAGTAAAGAACATTTTACATATACTCTATTAAAAAGCGCAACATAGGAGGTGAATAATCAGAGCAATTAAATTAAAATAGTATGATTTCCGTTGCCGTAAACAATACCCCATGTAGTCCCTGGAACACAGCTGTTGGTAATCGTCTGCTTAAACTCAACAGAACTCTTTGCCCTAAGCTAAACATAATACTTCCTGCACTTAACCAAGTCCATTTTTCAACCTTCAGACAAGTCATGACATACCACTGGTTGCACATTTGATTGGATGAGTTAAAGTTGAGATGATGTTATGTCACATAATGAGTCTCTTTTTTCAAACTTCTTTATTTTATTTGATCAATATCAACTTAAAGGAGATTAAGCAAATTTTCATTGATTCAGATAAAATAGTATCTTGAGCTAAACGTATCTTTTCCTATGAAGAATAGTAAGATATCCCACACCATCTCTGTGTTGTTCTCCAGTCTATTGTTTACAAAGCCTGGTCGGCTATGTAAGTGTATGCATGCACATGTGTGCATGGACGTAGTTGTTAACAGCTGTCACTCAGGGTTTACTAGCGTAGCATAGACGAAAAAATGGCACACAGTGCATCCAGCAGACCAAAACGTTTGCTTGAAGACAATCAGGAGTTATTGCCAATGCAAAAAACTTAATTGACAAAGAAGTTGTGAGATAAGAAAAGGAAAAAAAACAAGGATTAACATTGGCCTCCCTGGAGCAGAAGCAGCTCCGGTTTGACTCTGGAAATGGCCTGGAATGGTGAGCATCCTCACGAGACTGTCTTGTTACAGTCAAGTTTATATGTTGATTTGATTCAACATAATCCTACAATTTTGGCATGTGGTTCAATTGTTGGAGTTTGACCAGCGATGGATTCAACATAACTGTGAGGCAAGTAGCCAGCAGTCCAACTAAGACAGTATTGTTTAATGGAGCACTGCGAGCTTGTGAGCTCAGGTACATTCAATGTACTGTCTTTTTTGACAAAAACATTTAAAATGAAAATGGATAGCTGGTGCTTAGGTTTTCCTTTCTTTTAATTTTACCCATTCCCATTGGCCAAAAACAAGTTCAAACCCGTGAGCAATCGGCTTTTAGCGGCTTAGCCCTGATCAGCATGCAGTGGGAATAGCAGACCCTCTAATTTACAAGATACCGTACTATGGGACAGCACAGTGCCAGTTGCTTGTGGTCTAACAAACCAAAACAACTTTGTTTAGCACGAGCCGGTAGTTGTCTCTGGTCCATGTATTGTGGAATTACGCAGTGTGCTTACCCTAACAGCAACTTGTGTATTATTGTAATATAAATCAAACTGACGAGATGAGGGAAACAACTCTTGCTGTATATCAAAATTAATTAAAAAAACATATTGACAAAGTAAAGGGAGACGAAGGTCAATTTACAAGCGACATAATCAGACAATCAGTCTGAATTTTTACATAAGGGAATCAATCATAGCAATATTATTATTAATAAGTATAACCAAATGACCATTTATGTTATTGAGCTTCCTAAAAAATTATATTAAAATGCTTCGATTTTTGGTCTATAAAAACAGTGCTCAAAAACACACCTGGTACCGAAAGTCCGCTTATTATTCATTAAAAATTATTTTTGGAAACAGACATGAGAATTCAGTTGATTTTTAAAAAAGATGATTAAGCAGCAGAAATTTGAATTTAATGTTTATTTTCTTGGCTTGAGAAAATGTCAAATGTTATATATAAATATACCTGTCCTCTAACTTTTAGATACATTTTATCTCTTGTATTACACAAAACAGGTTGCATTCTGAAAGTGTAAGAGAATGTCATAATTTTCCAACTTGATTCAAAATCAACAGGTTTTTTGAAATCAGGTTACATTCACACTTGGTATAAACAAAGAGGGGTTTACTGAACAATCTTAATTAAGCAAATAATTTGTTTATGGGAACAGAAGGATGGCTCTTAGGTGCATCTTTCTTAGGGACATGTATTCAAATATTAGTGGAGTGAATGTATATTGTTCAGCATATATTATTACCTCATATATATATATATGCTCAAAACAATAAAGGAACTCTTTATAAACAGCAGATCTCAACTGGGGAGAAAATCAGGCTGGATATCATGAATATAGAATGGTTAATACGCTTGGAAAAAAAAGAGGCTTAATCGTGTGACAAAAATGAAAATAACCTACTGATAAAGGGGCTTAACCCAGAGTCACAGAGAATGTAAAACTGAAATATATATATATATATATATATATATTAGGCAGGCTAGTCCAGTTAACTGAAATGTCTAAAATGATAAACTATGGCATTTTGTTTATTATTATTTTTTTTGTTCTAGGTTAGTAAGTGATATCAGTTCCTTAATCCTCCAGTAGCCACCTGAATTTTCTAGCCTGGCCAGCCAGAATGAATTACATGGAGTGTAGTTCAGTCTGGTTTACCGATGTTGACTGTAGCCAGATCTGGGCAGACCAATAACTGCGAGGGAGGTGGAGCTTCACAATTTGTAACCCTCAGCCCCTGAATTACCCATAATGCAGCAGTGCTTTTCATAACAACAAGGAGCAATGTTGTTATAAAATTTAAAAATGTACCTCAGAGCACACCTTATATCCTTATATATTTTTAGGCAAATTGGCAGAAATTGTTAAATGGAGAGCGTCTTCAACAGCTTCACAATATTACAAAAAGAGAGTGCGTCGCTTGAGGTTTTTGTTTCACATCTGTAAATATCTGATTGGTTCTAATCTGATGAGGCTGACCCTGTTAGTCCTACCTATGAAATCAAGCTCTACCAGCTCTCTACCAGACTGATACACTGTACATTGTATCAGTCTGGCTGGCCAGGTTATTAGTTTTTGTAATTAAAGAGACCCGTCAATATCATGCGCATGAAAGTATCAGGACCCAGTCCGCCAATAAAGCCTCTACCAGTGGCTCTTAGCATTTTGATCTGAAACCAAATGGCAACCAGGGTGCCAACTTTTTTTTTCCCTTGGAGGTCTGTGCATCCCTCAAAAGGATATGCTTCTGCAGACCAACACTGACACACCAACAGACCAGTCATGCCGAATAATGGTGCAGGGAGCATAAAATTCATCACAGCCTATCTATGAAAGGGCCTTCGTTTTGAATAAATTGCTTACATCTGTGAAAAAAACTGGTAATCAGTGTCAAACCTGCTATTTCTGGTGTTCTCTTGCATATGTCAGTCAAACTCCATATTATTAAGTAGTGAGCAAATAGCTTAAAAGTTGGCCCATCCCATGAATTCTGTTTCCAATGATTAAGTTAGAAACATTCATGTCATTAGCATGCAAACGTTTACTTTGCACACAAAGATCTGACAGTACTTGTCCTGTTCCCCTTGGTGATTAAAGTTCTCTGAACAGATCTCCTATAGTATGGATGGGTCTCTGATCCCGTCCTACAGGTTTTAGATGCATCCATGCTCCAACACAGCCTAATCTTATGAATGGCTCGTTACCAGGCCTTTACCAAACCTGATGGCATGAGTTAATTTGAATTGAATCAAGGGATACTTACTTAAGTGACCAGATCAACATTCCAGAAGTTTTACTGACTTGAATGCCTAAAAAATCTTAAACTTTTAGAGCAGGGTATATTTATATAAAATTAAAACTTGTATATCAGTTCATTCAAGGTCATGGTTCGAGGAGACTAGGAATCATGCTTGACTGTAAGTAGAAGCCAGAGCTCTTGCAGAGAATCTGTGCAGGCATGAAAATGAAATTCTAGAGGGGAAACCAAACTGAAGGACCAATCTGAGAAAAAAGGAAATATTCCAAACCCCAATCACTTGTGCATCCACTTGTTGTTTTCAAAATCACTAAAATCACATGCTGTATATTCAATACAACCTAAAGGGGGGCTAAAATTATTCACAATTAAATGCCATAAATGCATAACACTTTATTTAATGTTAAACTATGACAGGAACATTGGTCAGTTTGTTTTCTTTTTAAAAAGAAAAAGCTGTTTAAATGACTTTGGTCTCTTGTCTGAGACCTTGAGATTGTTGTTTATCTGCTGCTCTGTTAAAGTTCAAAATTTTACTCTTTTTTAATTAGCACCTTTTGTCCCTGAGAGGAATAACAATTAAATTCTAAAGAGAGGACAAAACCTGCATGTGTGTCATGGCATGACTTCACAAACGATGCAGGATGCCTTTTTTTACTTCTTGCAGGTGGTGGGACTAATAATATTGTACAACACTCTTTGGATTACCTATTCTCTACTAACATTCGCTAGACACCAATGATTCTTTATAATAATGTGATTGGTACAACCAAGCTTAAACGTTTAACATAAGTCACTTTCAAATTACAGTGGATCTAGTCAGGTACCTTTTGCTTATGTTTTTTCAGCACATAATTCTCTTATAAAAAACAGGAGAGGGCAGAACAAGTAGATTTATTACACGCCTGTTACCTTCCGGTTTGTGCTAAAACAGAACTCACAAATAGAGGGTCTCTAGACCTACTTCTAACTGTTCATTTTAATGTGAAAACATTACTGAAATTCACATTATTTAAGAGGGTTAAGCAATAATTGACAGTGGTTTGAAGAAAGTTTAAAGGTGTGCATTTTCTTGTCCGATTAGCTGCCAACTCACCAAGACTCCCTCTTGAAACAATGGTCCCATTTGGCATATGCAGATGATGGTGTATGCTATCAAAGCCAGAAGGACATAGCTGCCAATTAGGTGGGAAAGGCAGGAGAATTCCAGGTGCATTTTAATGCACTCGCCCAAGCGCCTGCACCCTGTTGTGTTTCCATTCAAAGAGACTTTATAACAGGTGGACCTGGACATAAAACTTCTGAAACTATTTCAATTATTAGAAGAAAAGACATCCCTCTTTTCAGGTCTTAGCTTGGCTTGGAGGACGGGAGGGGGCTAGGCTTGACTTTGTAATGATGTCTCACTAAATGTTCTAAGCAAGAATTTAAATTGACTTTCTGTCAGTGCCGTTTGAGTAAAATAGCTTTTGGTCTTTAATGTTAAAAGTTGACAGTAATAATCGAATAATCAATTTTCTTACATTCTAGGTTGAAAAAAAGCAATTCAGCTCAGTTGTCTAGACTAGCCAATAACCCCTGCAGGTTACAGTCATAGTTTTTTCCTTAGATTTTGCCATATGTACAGTAAACTAAGGTCAAAAGTGAAAATTGTTTGTGAGAACAGCTTTAAACAAAAAAAAAAAAAAACAATATAGAAGATATAAGACTAAAACCTTATCTGAACACACACCGATATTTTTGATGTAGAGTATGAGAGCTCAAGGACAATTTAAAAATAAATACAGTTTCTATGTTTGAGAAAGCTTATCCAATAAAAAATATAAAAATAAGAAGAATCAGCACTAATTATCCACATTCAACTGCAAGATTGACTCTTAAAAGCATCATCAATGAAAAATCAGCTTCTGTCTTAAAACATTAATCCTGAAAACAGGTTTGGTCATAAATATCTCCTTTTGGATGAATTTCCTGGATCTGCCAATAGATGGTATGCTAAACAATGGTCTTTTAAATCAAAAGTCTTTATCACTATTGAAATCAAATTAAGTAAGGATAAGACGAGAATAGCAGTCAGAAGAAGCTTGCTGCACCAAATCTTGAGCTCTACCTCTGTGATTGCTCAGGCCACTAAGGAATAAAGATTAGAAGAAAATCACTAATCACAGCGGATGTCATTAGCATATTACCAATAAGGGATGGGGGAGAAAAGGGGGAAGAGAGGAATTGCCTTATAATGCTGGATAAAGTGAAAATCAATGTCATGTATGGATGCACACAGCTGCTTAACAAACAGACATATTCACTTCCAAACATGGGTGAAGGAAGTTGTCTGAGAATTATGTTTTTTTATTATGTTTTTGTCTGAGTAACTCGCTGGAGCACTTGATGCTAATATCACATTCCCCCACTCTCTTTTGATCAGCTTTTGCAGCTGGGCTACCCTGTCTTGCTTGGATACATCAACAAAGCTTGAAGTGGCCACTCTAATCTAGTTAAGTACTGCCTGGTTGGGGAGAAATTAGCTGAATTCTTTTAACTTTTCAAACAAACATAATGCAGTCAAACTTGCTGGATGGGAATCAATTACTAGAGCTGAATATAGGGTTGGGGGAAGAGAGGATGGTGGAAATATATAATTTCATTTCTGGAAATCATCTAATATGTCTATTCAATGGCATGAGCCTGTAGTATCACGTCAAAGTCATATTTTAGTCCGATGGAATGAATGAGGCAGAGGAATAACTGTGGCCAGAATATACTCCACAAATCTTCTTTTCCCTTGTGGGTTTTATTGCTATTATGAGCATTACTTCAAAAACAGTTATTCCTAGCCTAAATCCATAATATATCGCCAGGAGAAATGGGATCATTTTATGGTAATTGCACAGTTTCTTACACAGGTGAGTGTTATCTATTGTCACATTTGTATTCCTGTCATAATAAAAGGATAAACCAAAAGCAAAACCCAACCCTTTAAAAATGTTTTTTTTTTGATGAATTATCTTTAATAAACTGAAGTTTCTTTGCAAATAAAGTTGAAACCTGATATATATGTATACTTAATGAAAAAGAACTAAACCAATTATCACTCAAATTAGATTAAAATTTTCATTTTTTCAGTTAGAATTAAAAAATATTGTAAATATGCTTAATTCAAGGTGTATATGCAAGATCATCTTTAGAGATGTTTGCTCAAATTTAGAAGATGAAATACATTTTTTTTATATTTCATGCAGTACCATTAAACTGTATGACTTTGATGAAAAGTTGAAGGTATCCTTCCTGAAGCTTTTCTTGACAAGAGTTTGCTGGAATTTTGGCCCAATTCTCCCGACAGAACGGGTGTAACTAAGTTAAGGTAGTAGCCTGCTTTCAGACATCCATTGAGCTCAGCACACACATTGGTCATAAGACTGAGGTCAGTACTTTAAAATAAAAAAGAAAAGACCCAAAAACATTACCTTTGCTAAACTCCAGCAATGGTTAACTGACTTGATAGTATGTCTGTGCCATTGTCCAACTAAAAAGCACGATATGCAAAATATATTCCCAAAAAATCGAAATGTTCAGCAGGGGTAAATTTAAAAAAACAGAACTGGTTCAATTACATTCTTCTTCAAATAACAGTTTTGGAGTGTCCACCCCTAATAACAAAGTTTGTTAAGTTAAATTAGAATTTGCTCTGTTTACATTTTAAAATTGTACAATGGCTTTTTACGTTGAATTAATTTAGTGGCTTAAACCTTGACGAGTTGACACCTGACTTATTTCACAGTTTAGATAACTCTCGACAGCTTTAAATATTGTTTTTGCTGTATCTCTATCTTTTCACAGAACGTGACAACGTGTTTTATGGACTTCTTACACTTAATTTTTGCTTATGTGCTCTATGAACATATGTCTTACAGTGCTGTATACATGTCCAAGACACTATTTTTTAATTTACTGCACATTTGTTAAAATCCTGCTTTTGTGTCAAATATCACCTGTTTGGTGCCCCCCTCGGGTTAAAAAGGGGTTACTGGTTTTTGATATTAGCATGTGCATCATGTTATGTAATGTAGGATAACTGATGGCAGCATTTCTATTTCCTCATCTCCTCATCATTTCCTCAATTTTAAACAATAAAAACAGTGAATGCATTAAAATCAGTTCACAAAAATTCTATCAATCCAGTCAAATATACTGATTTTACTTTATGAGCTAATGAATATTATTGTTACAAGAAAAATTGTTTAAATATATAGAACATACATCAAAATTGGACAAAATGCCTTGAGGATTGTTCAGCCACACCACAGACAGACTTTCCTCTGTCTGTGCTGAAGATGGTGGCGATAGACCTGACCGCTCTGTGGCAAGACCATCATCACAAGTACTGATCTGCTTGCCATGTTTGTGTCGCTGTGAGCCAGTGTGCTGCTGTCAATCACAGACTGAACCAAACCCTTAACCCCCCACCCCCACTCCACGTGCTGCTGTCTGCCTTTCAAGTAGAGGATTTTGAAATATGAACTTTTTTCAATATTCTGGGTTTAGCAAGCAGAAGAGAAATCTAACTGAATTAAAAAGAGAAATACAGAGAATGGTTTGGTGTTACACAGTGAGAGAAAAGTTAACATATAAAGGTAATGCATCTTCAAATCAAACCATAGGACTTTTTTTTCTCAGGGAGGATTTAATACACCAGAAATGTGACACTTCTGGTGTGACTTAGCTTTTTTCACCTGCTTTTTTGTGTTTTATTTATGTGTTTAGGAAATTAATAGTGTGTTTGGTTTTTCTCTGCTTTTCCTTATTTATTACATGCATCTGACAACTGCAGCTGCCAGTTTCATCTAGATGAGGGAAATTACAATAAAGTATATTCTTTTCCCTGCCATTTAATTCTATTCTACTATCGCCACTTGTTTTAATATGTTGAATTTGTAAAGCACCTAGGTGTCACATAATGTACATGTGGAAAATACTATACAGGTAGATGACTGATTGATTCATATGGTTTTAATTTAGTTTGAGCATAAAACTTAGTATATATGCCCATGTAACCACTGGAAATAAATACACAGATCTCTTAAGGAAAATTCAGCATGATTATTATGTGTTTACGGCATGATTATCTATGTTGTTTTCAGCTCATACTTTGTTCAATGGATTTCATTCTATAAAAAAAATATATATCAGTATCGACTTTCCTAGCAGATGGTTTCACAAAAAAGGTATGATCACAATACAGGCATTTTTTTTGTATTCAGTGTTTTCTTACGTCAGATCTTAAAGACAGATTGTCTCCATTTTTCAATGTGTCTAAAGCTTTTGTTTGAGAAAAGTCTGTTAAATCTGTCTTGCTGCTAATAAACTGCCATTATTCCCCTAAACAAGGCTGTGCTCATTAATAATGCTTCTGTCAGTTGCGTATTCTCCTCTGTGAAAATAGAAAATATCATTAATTAAAGTTTCTGTCACCGCCTGACAGCGCGATCAATTGTTCTCATCCCTGAGTTCTGTTTCATTGTGTCTGTACCTAGTGACCACCTATTCTTTACTGTCTCAATGGGGATGTCCTGCATGTGAGATTCACAAAGGCTAAGGGAGATCTCGGCACACATTGCAAAGCTTCTGTCCCGGCAACACATTAGTCATCTAGCGAGCAATCCAGTTAGGTGGCAAACTCAAAATGTATCTTTATTTCTACCTAAAGCAGAGATTAGTTACTTCCCACCTCTGTTAATTGATAGTGGCACTTTCTGGTTGAAGTGTTTTTGTAATTTTATAGGTACACTGATGATATGTCTTGGGGCATGTGGCATCGTAATGTGTCTGGCAATGCCTATTCATTGTAGAAAGTACTGTTTACAATGCAATAACACAAGATTTAGTCATCCACTTATTTGTGCTTTCTATCTTGCATCAGCATGTGTGAGAAAGAACTCAGCTCACAGGCATTTTCTTTTATCATATAGTAGTTTCTAAATCATATGCAAAATTTATATTTTCAGTTTTAACCCATAGGCAGATTTTTTTTCAGTGTTCTCCCTCTTTTCACTTATATTTGAAAGATCATTGAGGGGCAGTGTGTGTTTTTTTTTTTATAATCTCCAAATCTCCTTTTTTTGTTTCTTATCAGAAAAATAATTTTTTAAGAATTTTTTTTTTCAGTGGTCGTAATTCAACCTATGTTCTCTGAGGTGTTAAAAATCAACAAACATTCATTACAAACAATGACAAGCTGAGTAAATAAAAAATGCAGCTTTCAAATAATTTTTTGCTGAAGAAAGAAAGGTATCATAACTAACCTGCCCTTTGGTAAAAATAAATTATTTCCCTTGAACATTATTACCAGCTGTTCCATCCTTGGTGGCAATGTTTGGCAATGAGTCTTTCACATATCATGAGCTTTGACACACACTCGCCGAATAGTTTTAATACTGGAGATTTAAGGTTTCTTTAAATTGGGCATGATGAGTAGGCTTGGGCATCATTTCAAATTGAATAACTTTAATTCTACTTTTGGTTCTGATTCCTGTTCCAATTCTTTTAAAATGTAGGGTAAATGCTGTCATTGAACTGGCAAACCAGTCTGTTCCATCTAAGTGAAATAGTCTTTTCTATGATTTTCTTTACTATGACATTCTAACAGAAACATATCAAACCGATGAACTTTATCCTGAATGTTATTAATCACAGGTGCGACAGGGGTAGATTTCACAATAAACTCATGAAAACACATTTACACATATGTGATGCTAAAGAAACTTAAAATTGTTAGTGAGCTCCCACTGATCGTTGACCACCACAGTGTTTATATGAGTCATAAATTCCATGTGAATGAATAAAAGAAAAGATTTTTCTAATCATTTATGTCAATGAATTCACCTTCTGTCTTAAAGCCTGTGTGCTATTGCAGATATATTATTGGATATCTATTTTATTCTCTTATCATATACAGCTGTTCTGGTGGGTATCCATTAATTTTACATTGACATGACACACAAGAACAACATGTAAATCAGATGTTTTTTCAGAGGGCATATTTTTTATGTCCAACAGAAGGATCTTTACAGTCTTTTGTGTCATTAATACAAATAAGTAAAGCAAAAACAGGAAAATGTAAAAATCAAGACCCAGTTGTTTTTGTTTGTTGGTTTGTCTGTTTCATTACTGGTAATTGCAGGTTGAAAAAAAAAACAACAACCTTTACACAATAAAAAAAATCATGTGTTGTCTAATTGCCCAAACCAAGGTAACAGATAATTAGCTTATTAGAGTAGAAGTAGCTGCGTTTTCATGTCAGCTTCTTCTACACTGTGAATACAGAGGTGTTAAATAATGTTGACTTTGTATCCTTGTTTGTATTAAATATTGTTATTGCGAGTGTTGCATGGGGCTGACTGCTCATTTTAACCTCAGCCATATATACACTCCCACCAGATTCCTTTTCGTTGATGCTTTTGGCTTCTTCCTTGGGTCAGTGGCTCAAGTATCGAAACTATACATCGAAATTTAAAATTTGGAATGATTCTGGGAGAATTTCAATTTTGGTCTTAGTTCCAATTGATTTAAAAGACTTGAGGCCCGGCCCTAATTTTTGGGGATGATGTGATACATTGCCTGCTCAATGTTAACAGACAGGTTCGTTTTATGTGATGTGTTGATTATACTGGTCTCTCAGTAGCAAGCTATGGGTATGGCTGATGTAAAAAATAAAAATTCTGAAAAACGTGTTTTAATTTTTAGCCCCTTTCACATTTACAACCTTTATTTGTGGATAAAGCCAAAACTGAACAGGTAAAACTGACCCGGTGATTTAGTGGTTCAACACCTAATATTATACCTGCTAATTAACCTGGCCACTTTGGTGTAAAAAAAACCATTACAATACTGGGTAAGGTATGCATTAGTTTACATACACCTACATTTTGTTAATCTTCAGAACAACATCCCTGACAAACAGGCCGACAACATTTTATTGACCAAGCAGCGCCTCACCATGTGAAGTGTCCCATAGTTAATGTTTGTTATGGCTTATTAGTTGTTTGCCTATGTTATTTCTGGATGAAATTCTTTTTTAGAGGTATGTCCCTTGCATTACTGCCTCATCAGGTGAGTTTAGGTACATGCCAGGTTAATTGTAACAGTTTACCAGGTCATTTAGTAGGACAAATTTGAATGTGTGAGGTAATTCTTGTTCAACCCATGTCAATTCAAACTTTAACAATTAGGATATTTTTTTTACATTGGAACAGGCTGGTTTTAAAGGCATCATTCGCCTAAAAATGTAATTCTCATTTGGAAAATGCATTTTCCATTTACTCTGTGATCTTTGATTTGTAAATTTGGTTGATGAGCTAAAACATTTGGATCACCCTTTATGTCTGGATGAATAGATATGTTGTACATAGGCAACGAAAATATGTTTATGGCATAGGTAAGTGAGACCATTACATGATGTGTGATTTATGTACGTCAAAGTGAAAATCAAACTCAGCCATCTGAAGAAAAGAGACTGTTCTTCAAGGCTTTTCAGGACATGTCTATATGAGCTGCTCATTATTCATTTGCAGCTCAGGAAAAAATCCAAAGAATTCATTTCATATTCTGTGGGTGTGATAAACCGTATTAATGGATTAGCTGTCAAGATACCACACTGTTTCTTAAGTTATTGCTGAAATATTCTTTCACATTTTCTGTCAAACACCGGATTATGTGACACAGTAATGTAGACCTTGGTTAAAGTTTCCCATGACAGATATACTTTGAAGGATTTCATATCAGACCCCATACATGGATGTAATTAAACAAGTGCAAGTGAGCAATAATGTATCATCCACCAGAGCTGACAACTGGAACTGGGGTCCTGGCTTCCTGCAAACCAGAGTAGCCAGAGACAAATGACTTGCAGCAGTCACCATCGTCATGCATAGAGAGGGGGAATATCTTTGTAACAGTGGTGGCCAAGCTAAGACAAATGGACAGTCATAATCTTCCTACTGTTGGAGAATATGTTTTTTTTCTTCCTTTTTTGGAATGTGATATAGTGGATATGAAATATTTTTGTTGCAGCACAATTTAGGCTCCTGCTTATTCCTCTCACATAACTCAAGCTTGACAGCTTTGTGCTTTTTTAGAGCAGCTTAGCTGTCTTGGAGTGACTGCCATCAAAGTTGGTTGAGTTGTTTGTCGAGGATGGTGGGGAATTTATCATCGGCGTGTGCTGGGTGCAGTCAAAAAACACTCAGATAGGAGTAGGGCAAGAATGTCCTCTGTAATTAAGTTGAAGAATCTGCATCTCAAATAGAGAGAAACCTGTCTTTTCGGATGTCCCATATTTAGAAAGAATTCTTGTATTTATTGGCAAACACTGTTAAACTATTCAGGTGTGCGATGTTCTGTGTGTACCCTCAGATGCAAGGACTGCTGACATAAGGAGGATTTGACTATTATCCTATATCATTACATGAATAAAATATGTATTTGATTACATGAAAGAGTTTATTTAGCAGTATTCCAATTTAGATTTGTTAAATTGGGATGGCAAAAAGAAAGGGGTGCATGTGAAGGGCAGGAACTATTAATACCTTGGGAGGTAATAGATCTATGACCTGATTTAAAAATTGATATAGAAATTACAAAGGGGAGTTCTGTAATGTTTCAACAGAGGTGCATACTAATATGATATGAGAAAAAAAAAGAGTTCAAACATTTTCTATCCACTTGCAGTCAAAAATATAAAAGAAACATTATGTGTTATTTTTTGTGCTCCTTGGCCTTTAACTCCTACATTGTCATTCATGTTACTCTGACTCTTGGGGCTGTAAAATGTGTTTGCCTTTATCTCTAATGCCCTGGTCTTGTCCTTGAACACAGTCAGGACCTGTCGTACTAAGAAAATCATTTATGGCTCCTTATGTACCGTTGAGTCCTCCAGGGTTTCAGAGAAATGTCAGGGGAATGTAGATGAGCAGTGCTAGCAGATTCCCTTTTTGCCAGTTTTTGATAGAACTATAAAAAGATTAATTCTTGTGCACTAGACTCCCCAGTGGGAATTTGTTATTCCAAATATGCCCATCTGATATCCTAACCATAATATAAAGGAGACTTATCCCTCACTTGATTCACTATGTCACTATAAATCCTGCTGCATTTAAATAATATTTCAGATTCAAATGAATTGGTTGAAGTTGAGCATTTCTCATCTGGTTTTTAAAGTGTCATCTTTGTCACTAAATCAGTGCCCAAATTAAACTTTTGTGCATGGAATTTGATTTATGTTGTAATTACTTGAGCGTAATTACCTAGAAAGCAGTTAATCAGCATAAATTAGGAAAGCTCAAATAGTTTGAAACATACTTGAAAAGTAAACATACTATTCATTACAAAAAAGTGAAGAATTTGGGGTGCCTATAAAATAGCTTAATAATCATTATTTCTGGTAAGGAGTGTTGGAAACTTCTGAGAGGGAAGTTTGTTTTCAACATTTTGCTAATGGTAATCCTCTCTAAGTGATGCAGTTCTACTAAACATAAATTTAATCTCTTCATCCTTAGACATTTGGCTATTAATAGCAACCAATTTTTGATGCAGCTTAAATGTCACTTCTTTACACTAAATTCAAACTTAATGCCTTTGAAAATCTGATTAATTTATGATTTATCTGAATCCCAGGAAAGATTTGGTTTAGCAAGTTTGATATAGCAAGATTTCCTTTGCAAATACATTAACTACAAAA
This sequence comes from Cyprinodon variegatus, assembly GCF_000732505.1. NCBI lineage: Eukaryota > Metazoa > Chordata > Actinopteri > Cyprinodontiformes > Cyprinodontidae > Cyprinodon > Cyprinodon variegatus. The sequence continues at coordinate 419,906 of NW_015150940.1, read as the reverse complement.
ATTGTGTTACTTTAACACCTACAGAGTTGAATATAATTCTGGTTCTGAAAACATTTGGTCCCACTCCAAATGAACGTAAAAGTTTAATCTATAGCTACTGTCACCTTTTGAGAGTTCCTTTTACAGACAGCATACACCACCAGACACCATATAGAGTAAAAGAGTACTGCATGGCTGTCAGATTTTTCACAGTTTAAGTCCAACACTCAGTATAGTTGTAATTAATATTAATAAATAATAGTAGCTATATATAGTTTCTACTGTGTACAGTCTACTGCTTATTCACAAACCTTTTTTTATTATTCTGCAACATAACAAACTAATCTGTTTAGATGGTATTTTATGTTACAGAATAACAAATAAGATTTCTTAACTGGAAAAAAAAAATAAATATATATATATATACACTCACCGGCCACTTTATTTTATATTTATCCAACTGCTCGTAAACACTTAATTTCTAAGCAGCCAATCACATGGCGGCAACTCAGTGCATTTGGGCATGTAGACATGGTCAAGACAATCTCCTGCAGTTCAAACCGAGCAACAGTATGGGGAAGAAAGGTGATTTGAGTGACTTTGAACGTGGCATGATTGTTGGTGCCAGAAGGGCTGGTCTGAGTATTTCAGAAACTGTTGATCTAATGGGATTTTCACGCACAACCACCTCTAGGGTTTACAGAGAGTGTTCCGAAAAAGAAAAAA
>NW_015150940.1:393443-418406 GCF_000732505.1 Cyprinodon variegatus | reverse complement strand
GTTCTGAAGGCAAAAGGGGGTCCAACCCGTTACTAGCATGGGGTACCTAATAAAGTGGCCGGTGAGTGTATATATAAATCTCTTAGATAAATTCAAAGGATATAAAAAGCTGAATCCCAGGAAAGTTACTTTGTAGGAGCTGCAGAAGTCCACATCCCAGGTGGGAAAACCTGTTCAGGGAAAGTATTTGTTAGGCGCTCCAGAAATCTGATGAAAGAGTGCCATAAAGAAAGCCATTATATGGGAAAATATGAGCAACCTTGTTCTTTGTTTGCTACTACCTATAAGAAAGGGGAGGTCAAATTTGGAAGTATTTAACTTATAGACTTAAATCCAAATAAAATCTAAACAAAATATGGTTTACATATTATAAATATATAATCAAACTGAATGTGACAAGTTTTCCTGAGTAACATGGGAAAAGCTGGAGAAGATATGGCCCAGAGACTACTGTTAGTGCAACCTAAGCTGATTCTGTTTGTTCAAAAATACAAAGGAAAAGATCATTTCTTTTTCAGTTTGAAATTAGGTACTATTTTTAATAAGTTTCTGATCCAAACAAAATACACTTATTTTTCTCGTAATTTGGGTAAATGTTAAAAAGTTCAGAGCTTATGAATAATTCTACAAAGAAATGCATATTCTGTTTGTTCATAACAAACGTGGCAAAGCTTTTAGATTAGGAGTTAAATATTCATTAAAAGTGCCTTTTACAATTATGCAAAGAAAAAAACATCTAGTTTAAAATATCTCCTATTTATTGCTGCTTTGGAGCTGGGATGAAGTATAAACCTACTGCAGCACAGGCTGAATTAAAAAAAGACGGAAACACCTGTCAGTCTTTATCAGAGCCAACCAGGGAAGACAGATTCACATGTGGAGACAAAATTATTGTTTCAGCTCAGCCTTATGCTGCATGTTTTGAGACCATGGGGAAAACTGGGGCACCTGGAGGAAACGTATAAAAACTCAGGGCCAAACTTGTGATCCATGAAAAGTGACAGCGTCACTGATCCGACTCTGCTGCTCTGAAATCCAAACTAATGTGGGTCTTTTATAGCAGCAACAGCGCCATAAAGCACAGTGACACTTTTTGTACCTATTCAGTAGGGCAGAGAATTCTGGGATACATTAATGCTCTGCCACATTTTACTTAACCTCTGTGTGACACTGGAGTTTGGTTGAGACAAACAAAACATGTCTTACATGGTAACACCGTTAAAAAAAATCTACAGAGTAGATGAGAAAAATAAATCACTGTGGTACTTTAATAATACCTGGCATTTTACTATAATTCTTAAAATATATATGGCTTCCCATTTATTCTCGAAGAATACTTTAGTTATTAACATAAAGAAATTATTTTATGTTGACTGCAAAGTTTAATCAAATGGTTTCTTTTTCTGACTGTTCGATGTTGAAATCCAACACAACGCAGTAGGATTACCACAGATATTCTGTCCCTCTTTTTTAGATTATAGAATGATCTTGTGTCAGGGATTGAGAATATTTATAGATTATGATTAAATCCCGAACTGCAGATGCTCAGAAAGAGGTTAGCACAGAAGCATGCTGGTGTCTAATCTGAGTTTATGCAAAATTCTACACAGAGGTGGAGATACTTTATCTTGATTTTTTCTAAACTATTTTATTTATTACAAAGAATCCATTATTAGACAAGTAAATACAGGAACTTACTCTGAATATTCATGGTGTAAAATCAAACACGTTCGTTTGAAACCCTCCATAATTTCAATAGTTCAGTCCTTTCCTTTTTCTGATGTAAAATCTCTAAATCTTTAATGATCAAAACATCAACCTGTCATTTTCCTGTTGCTTAGCCAGGAAGCTGCTTTTGAAATATAAAATCTAGACAAATACTGACCATAAATTATGTTTCTTTCATCATAAACCGAACGTTGCAGCAGCTCAGCGTGTTAACGAGTTCTGAGGCTATGGTTAGTGCTCTAATATTTATACAGTGTAGAGTATGTAGCACCTCCCAAAGGGATCTGAACGCTGCAGATTACAAGCAAAGCTAACATTTAGCTCTTACCCAAGACAACATGACTCGTAAGCTCCAAAGAGCTGCCATATGTCCACATCATAAGTCCAATTGTGATATGACAAACATGACCTTTGGATTTAGACCCATCTGTTTTGCCTCTGATGTTTACATAGAAGTAACGCAGCGAATGTCTTTGCACGGCACTGGGATTTCAGAAAATATGCTTCACAAGCTATTATTTATTTGTATATTACACTGAGTGTTCATTGGGGAAACAAGCCTCTACACTACTGCCATGGTAAATCTAGAAGTTTTATATTAAATTACAGTAATTCCAGCAGAAAGACATAAGTAAAACCATTAGTCTTTTATCCAACAGAAATATAATTCATTTTATTAGGCTTTCAGTGAATACAAAAACCAACATGATACACTAATTTGAAGTGGAGGTAAAGGATTCATTGTTTTTTCTGATTTCCTTAGAAAACAAAATTAAAAGGGTGATTAATTTAGTCCCTGTTTTCTTTATATCTCTAAATAAAATGGACTGCAACTTATACATAAATCACTTGATTGTTACATAGAGTCCTGTTTCATGTAATTTAACGAGGTAAGGGTTTGATTTAATCATAGACAGAGCGATTCTGTAAAGCCCTGAGAAGTTTATTTAAGATGATTAAAACAAATGAAAACAGACTGAGACAGGTCAGTAATAAAGTTGTGAAGAAGTTGAACCAGGGTTATATAGGGTTGTAGGAGTACATTAATCAGCAGAGCAAACATTGGTTGGTAACTCTGAAGCAGCGGCGGTGATCTACAGCTCAGATGATGGAACCAACTGAAAAAACATTCATTAAATGTGAATTCAACAAATTTAGCTAGTATGGAAAAAGTAGCAGAAAGAGAGGCATTGTTCAAAGAAACTTAAGCTATGTAGGCAACTTAGTTAAAGTAGTTCCTCTGCTAAGATGGGACTAAAATTATTAAAAATCATTCAAAACACAAAGCGTGTTGGAAAAAATCCAAATTAAAAAAGTTAAAAAAAATAAGTGGTAACAACATCATTCTGTAAGGAAGCTTTGTTTCAGCCATGAACAGTAAGATGGTGCAAGCCGATGCTGGAAAAGCAAAAAAAAAAAATTAAGACGGTCCAGAAGTCTTGAGAATGGGACAAAGGCAGGAGCTCCAATAGGAGTACATCAGCATTTATTTATGTCATAATGACTTGATCAATATCCAGATTAAACTCCAACTAAGACTTTTCAGTGACTTTAAAACTGAGGATCACTTACCATTTAATTGTACTGAGCTTGGTTTATTTTTCCATAAGAAATGTGCAATATTTTCAGGCTCTAGAAATGCAAAGCCGGGAGGATTTCCATCCTGACTTGCAACAAAATTGTGTTCAGCCAAGTACTGTACAAATTCAAGGGACCTGAATGCAACTCCACCCCCCAACCCCAACCTCTACCTCAACCCCAATCCATTTTAAAATGCATATTTAAAGCATGCTACAAAAATAAAAAAAATAAAAAAACATGTTTTTCTGTTCCATTTACATACATCTTAACCCTGTAACTTTCACAAACTTAGAGAAATGTTTCATGTAAGAGAAATGCACATTCAGTATATTGCCACAAAATTTGTGTTTATTTCTTGGTTTGAAAAATCCTGCTTAATAACATTTTTGTGTGTGTGTGGGTGGGTGTGTACAAAACCAGCTAAATCTATGTACAAGCAGTGCTTTAATGAGGATAACCCTGTAATACAATGGCTCAACATATTTGACAGCTAGGTCAATCTTCAAAACCTGCTTCAATTGTTAAGCTGTGAACCTGTAGGCAGTGTCAGTGGCAGCTGTCCCTTAAACTGATTCACCCTGACTGTTGCTGAGTGTTGTGCTCAGTAGGGGCCATAACATCTGCTATCTGCTTATTCCTCTATTCTTTAACATTCTTCTTGGATTCTGACTGTATCAGGTTTTGTGTAGAAAAACCAAAAAACCAAACTGGGTTGATCTTTTACCATCTTCTCAACATTGTATATAGACTTTATCAGTTCTGATATAATTTCTGCCAACTGCTCAGCTTTATGATTGTCACAAGAATGTGACTCCTTGTGAAATGTTTTTGTACTAATGATAGTTAATAAAAAATTAATATAAGCTTGAAACACTTGGGATAAAGTGAAAGGTTTTCACATGAAGTGCCCAACAAGAGAAAAGTCATCTTGCTCTTTTTTCTTAATTTTGCCACTTCAGAGCTAAAAAAAAAAATGGTTTGGAATCTGTTATTTACATAGCATTTGTTATATAATCAAGAAAAAAAAAGTTGCATGATTATTAAGTGGACAAAAAAAAAACACATTTAGGCTTTAAACATTTCACAAAGCACAGTATAATTAACCTTTCTAAAATGTAGAGAGTAAAGCAAAACTGCCAACTACCAAGACATGGCCTTTGACAAAAACAGACAAGCCAAGGAAGGTGAACATCAATCAGAAAAGCAGCCATGAAATCCATGGTGACTCTGGAGGAGCTGTAGTTATCGACAAGTAAGGTGTGAAAATCAATTGAAAGGGGGATTATCAGGTGTTCAATGCAATTTTACTCTTCATGAGGAAGGCAAGAGAAAAGCTTCTTCTTGAGGAAATCAATGTAGGTTCTTGTTTTGAGTTTGCCAAAAGCCATAATGTGGAGGCACTAAATATGTGGAAAATGTTAGAAATGAAATTGTTGATCGTCATTCAAAATACTACCAAGATTTAGAGTTTTATGCTGAAAAAAAATACTTCACCCTGCCCATGAAAACATTATCTGTACTGCAAATTAGTGTGGTAGCAGTTTCATGTGTAGGGGATCCTTTTTTCAGGAGGAAACTGGTTCAAGCCAATAGAAAGATGAATGGATCTACATACAGGGTAGTCTTGGAAGAAAACCTGTTAGATAATGCAAAACATTAGATGGAGATGTTAGCCTTTTACAAGGGCAACAACACTAAACTAAGGACCGCAGGTACTTTGGATTGGTTTAGATCAAAACATATTCATTTTTTCAACAGGCAATTTCAAGGCAAGATCTAAAACTAAGTGAGAATCTGCAATAAACCCTAGAGTAAGTGAGGGTTTTGGCCTAGTGGTTAAAGAACAGAGAGTTACCATCCTTAAATGGTGACAAAGGTCTCCTTGGGTCCCATGCTATGGGTCACAAGATCAATAGAGTTAGGGAGGTAGAGATACCAACAAATATACTAGCAGCAAATCAGAGCAAAACTAGTAGGTACACATATATATACATGTGTCCCTTTCATATATTCATTTGTAAAATTATTTTGAAAATCAAGTGCAATTATCATTAAACTTTACATCTGAATGGATTCTTGAGGGCCTAGTTTTTATTGGACTGCCATATGAATTAAAGATAGATTTAATTTACCAAATGCAATGACATGCATTAAAATTGAAATTAAATTATGCAATTAAAATTGCATTTGATAAATTTCCAAAAGCAAATAAATCTTATATGTAAGATGGTCTAGAAAATTAACAATTCTCATATTTCAAACTAAAAGACCCTAATTAGATAAACTGTGATTTTATGAAATGGTATATCTTACATAAAACATTTTTGTTGTATACGGAGGCATATCTTTCAGTTATAAACGGAATTAAAATGTTCATGCCATACCACAGATGTCTGTAAACAGGAACTTTTATAAGCTAAATATTCTTTGAAAAGTGATAATTCATATGACCTCTGTCACAATTTTTTTTATTGCACAAATTATTTTTTATAATTGGAAAGAACAATCGTATTGAATCTGAATAAAGCACACGCTCTTCTTAATTCTTCTTTCTCTGTGCTTAGATATCCACTAATCCCTATGTGCCTTTTATAGACGGACCAAACAATAAAAAAACAAAAGACACAGGACGTTTTAAATTAGATTCACAGTCGCTCTGGGAAAAGTGTAAAATTGCTTTCACCTCCTCTGTGTGAAGCAGCAGTCCGGGTCATTAGTGCAATTCCACTGTGGCAGTATTTTGCTACAGATCAACTTATAAACTGTGGAAATTAGCAAATGAGTGTGGGAAGGCCAAATCTGCATGAGGAGGAAAATGATTGTCTAAAACACATTACAATGAAAGTGGAATCCACCAACAGTGTAAAAACAATCAATCTATTTGTTTTAATTCATCTAGTTAGACTAATCTTAAACATGTGGAATGGTCTGTGTATCATTTTGTTTTGACATCTTAAGAAGACAACAAAAATTAAAATGCAGCATGTCACTCACCAGCATCATCAATCAAAGGGGTAAAAAGGTTTAAACATACAACAGCGCTGACATGTGAACCTAGCTGTTGACATTGCTCAGATACATTAGACTCCTAAATGAAACATTTCCTTGGGAAATCTGTTGAAATCATGCTTTTGGTATGAATGTGGTTATGTGTTTTGTGTTATATGCTAATCTGCTGTTCAAATATAATTATTATTTACTACTCTGTAAAGAAATATAGTAAATATAGAAAACCACTTAATATATATATATATATATATATATATATATATTTGTGTATATGAATATATTTGTGTATATGTATGTATATATATTCTTTTTACAGTTTTTTTTTTTGTTTGTTTTTTTCTGCAAACAGGAAGTATAAGTACTGAAATTGGACCCCTTGCATAGGGGGTTAGCAGTTTGTCACCGTAATCCCCAAGGTCTCCAAAAAAAAAAAAAAGGTCTGACTGATCATAAATGTGACAGGAAAGGAAGCATCACATTGGTGAAACCTTTATCAGCCCATCAGCACCACCACCACATGACATGGGAAGACAGACAGCCAGACGTTCTCACAAGAGATCAGTTTCTTAGCTCTGCCTGTGTTTAAGTGGGTCCTCTGCCACTTCACTGCCGCTGATAGTAACCCATTAGGCTGCCAGACATGATTTGGATGCCTGAAGGAAAGATGAGGTAAAGACAATAAACAAATAGAGTCATGATAAACTTCTTATACTTAAGACCACATTTCCATTTATTTTTTTTCATTTTGACCTGATCTTTTCATCTCAAAACCACTGAAGCTATAATCAGCTGTAAACCGGTAAAGCAAAAGTCTTCAGCCGGTGACCGGTGGTGATTTATTTTTTAGATTCTTATTTTGATGAAAGTCAGCAAGAAAATATTAAGAGATTAATTTATATCTATTGCTGTGTAATTAGTGTTCTTACTATGTTTCCTGACAAAAGAAATTCCTATTATCTAATCATTGTGAGTAGCATACCAGTGGTGCACACATGTTAGTGCCAGAAATATTACCAGACACAGATTTATGTATTTCAGTGAGGCAAAGCCATGTAAAACTCCATCTGAGGTTAATATGGGTTAAAACCTTACCATCTTATCATTGGGAAACTTGTTTCATATTCAAAGAAAAATCTGCAGATTTCCTTATATTTTTCAGGATTGTTATTTATCTAGAATCTATGCTAAAAATAACACTTAGTTTGAGAGCTAATAACCAGAATCACCCTTGCATGTGAGGCGCACTGGGGTCAAAGCATCTTCACTGTGAGAAAGTCTAGTTGCTTCCAATTTAAGCCTGTTTTGTGGTTAACTAAAAGTCATGAAAAGATTCTGTTGCATAGGAGTGTTAGGAAGTATATTCTGCACTGTTTTATTCCACCAGTGGCAAGAGTAACCGAGGAGGCTGAATGTGCAAATTGTGTCTTTTATGCCTTTGTAGTACATTTCTAATGAAAAGAAGTTGATACATTTTTTTAAACAAGAAAGTAAACATAAGAACTTATATGTAATCAGTTCATCGAGAAGCAGTCTAGTTTTAAATCTGTGTCAGAGCTGCAGAGCTGCAGAACTGTGTATTCTTAGGCCTCTCTAGTTGCATGAGGGAGATTGCCCCTCTAACTGCCATTGGAATATCAGCCAGTTTGTCAGTCAATTCCAATTAATTATATTGTCACAAAAAGTAGTGTGAAGACGTGTTTAAACTAAAAACTTTTTGGCCACAGTTCAGTAGTAAATATGGAATACAACTATTGATCTAGGGTCTCATTTATTAACCTTGCTTTTGCATTAAAATTGGGCCTAAGATTTGCTTAAGCCGATTTCCACACATGGGTTGTGGTCCAAGAAAAACAAATTTGGTAAGAAAATGTGCAGTCCCTCAAGCCAACTCTGACCAATCAATATGGGGGTTACCCACGTTCTGGATAGTGGGGAAACTGGCAACACAGATGGCGAGTGAGGAAAACTGAAAATAGATTGCATCATAATTTCTCTCAGATATTTATTTTGACTTCATACAAAACTTTAATAATAGCTCAACTTTGGCAAATCCAAAACCGCAGTGTGATAAATGTTGGCACAGCTGAACGGGCCTGTCACAAATAAGGAAAAAAAGCTTAATTCAAAATAAAAGTCTGTACATATTTAGGTTTCCTCTTTATCACATTGCTGTCGCTGGTGATCAACAGGGAGGGTCATACCACATATCCATTGATAAATGCAAAAAGGTTTGAGGAAAATCAAACTGATGTTTAAATAATGCACCAACAAATGTGTGTAACGGATGTCGTGACTATGCTAGAGACTTTGTAAATTGGAGAAACAGGAAAGAAAGTATTACAGTGATTAACAAAAATTTCCCTGACCCAAGATGATGAATGATTTATTATCTGATTAGACTTCTGAGAGCATTGCTCTTGGATCTATGTGCTGAGCTGGCTTCAGTGTTGGACAAACCAACATCCCGGACCCAAGCCATTCTTGTTCATTACAAGTGCTAAACAGGTGGTCAGTGAGCATAACTCAGACTTAGAAAGAAGGGTAGCTTGGTGGATGGCTCTAAAGAGACACAATTAAATATGTATAAATAATGTTTGAAAGGGTTTTTTTCTAATTACCATTTTGTTTTCTACTTGCAGCATTTTACCTTTGCCTATGTTTTGCATATTAGCTTCATTTATGTTCATGCAGCATGTTTTGTATTTGCAGTGCGGTTGCACTTGGCTGCACTGCATTTAATTGCAGTCATTGCAGCATTTCTCTTTTGCTGTCTTTTTTTTTTACATGTATTTTGAATGGTTGAATCGGTTTTAGTCACATTTTTATTTTTGCTATACTTTTTGTATTAGTTGTATGTTTAAGTATTTGCATCTCTTAGCCACTGTAAGGTGTATTGATTGCCAGCAGACTTAAACAAGTAACAAGAGGTAACAGCAGAAAGTACTTCAAAGTCAACGATAGCATTTCTAAACTGGACTTATAGACAGTATTTTCCCTCACTGATGTCACAGACAAAATGTTCCTGTCATATAAAAAATATGTCCAGGAACAAAGCTTTTATCCACTTTAGTTATAAGCATTACTTATGTAATGAAGCACCCTGCATCATTTCACCCTTCCACAATGCTGACTAACAAGGTGCCTTGGTTCTCAAATGCAAACACCTCACATTTTACAAATATATTTTACTTCTTGAGTGTTATGCAGCTATCATTTGCATGGTATAGTGTTAATTTTTTTTTTAAATGTTATAATTACATTTTACTGGTGATTGTCTGGAATGGTGGGTGAGCCTACTATTTATTTATTTTACTAAATGCATCTTATTGCTTTTCTGCTTGAAAATAATATTTTTTATGGCAGTCAAGGCTGTTAATGTGCTTGAATATCAAGTAATGAAAGATGTAGTTTGTTTTATTGTCCTTTCACCATGAACACCATTTGTAATAGTCTTATCTACATTCATACATTGCACTTGATAGTGTTTTGTCTTACTCGTGCTACCTGCGCAAATATTTTAATGATGTAAAAACCGGGTATTGTTTTTAAATATTGAGTAGTTTTTTTTTTTTTATAAATTATTGGAATACAAATCAATATTTATCAAAACTTTTATATTTTCTAATTGAACAGTTTGACTGAAAGCCTAAATTTAACAGACAGGGAAAAAAGTGTTCAGGCGGTGACCCAGGGGTCATTCCAAACGAGACAAAAGTTCAGAGGAGCAACCCGGAAGTCATTCTGAACAAGGCAAGATTTTGGGGGGGGGGGTGATCCAGAGGTTGTGCTAAACAAGGCAGAAGCTTGGGGGGGGGCAACCCGAAGGGCGTCCCAGGCGAAACAAGATCTCCAGTGGGGAGCCTGTAGGCTGGCTCAGGAGTATACAGATACAGGCCGGTCAATTAGAGATTGTTCAGGTCGAGGATGTCAGAGGAGCCGATGCCCAGAAGACCTTTAAAGTAGATTATTTATTTATTTATTTTAGGTAGATTTAATAGCCAAAGACAAGAGCCTCAGAAGGCCAGCAACATCGGCGAGGGATCCATGAGGCTTCAGCCAGAAATCAGGAGGCTTGGATACCTGGAGGAGGCTAGGAGTCCTAAGTCTCAGAGGTGACTGGGAGACTTGAGTCTTTGGAGCAGACTAGGAGCTTGGGTTCCTGCCGACAATAGTAAAGAGTTCCAGGAGGTTGATCTGGGCAAAGACAACCCTTTGGCTATATAGGTAATAGATATGTATTTTAATATTTTATGTGTGAACACGATCGGTGTAACATGAAAAATATAATAAAGTTCTAAAACCTCTTTTATTTACCCTTTTTTAAAAGGTAACACACTACTGTGAGCCTTGTAGGATGTTGTATGCATGTTGTGTTTTAACTTAGTGTTTCGTCATACATAGGTGCATTTTAAAGAGTATAATATCTTGAACCTATCTTTCTGTCTTTGACAACTACTCAATATCATACTTCTGGGTTTTTTTCGTTTTTTTTTTTTTTTTTTTGCATTTTTTTACTGGACCGGCCCTAATTCAGTTTGAGGGCTCAGTTTGCAGCATTTGGAAAATGCAAATATGTTTGCTAAACAACTTGAAAAGTAGGTATGAAGATCAATTTATGTGAGTGACGAGCTTTTCGCTGGTGTGATTGGCATGGATCAATTTACACAAAGGACAACAGTATTTTGGGTTTAAGAAATAATGTAAATAAAGTTTAGAAAGCTTCTACAAACATAAATGTGTCCATACAGTCAACAACATCTATGTGGTACATGAATACCAAGTGAAACATCTTCAATGATGATAATAATACCAGATAAGCCATGGCAAGCCACTGCATTTAAGCAACCTGTTCAAACTTCTCCAAACAACATATTTTTCCCTGGGCACTCTTAGCCACCGTCTTGACATCGCTCTGATGCTCTGCTGCAGTTCCACCTTCAACCTGTGTCCTACCTTTTTCACACTTCTCTGTCACTGAGGTAATTATGACTCAAGCAGTGGGAGAGATTTGGTGCTGGAGGGCTAGGCATTGACCAGTTCTTTGATTTGTGAGGCTCTCCCCTTTCTCCACGTATGATTTCTAGGTCACCTGGCAGAAATCTGAAAATGACAGAAATGTGGGTAGCTCATAAAAAACAGAACCAGGGAAACTCCTTCACAGCTTTACAGTTGTTACTGCAGAAGAATAATTGTTATGCCTAACACTAAAACAGAATTATTTTTTATTCTGTAAAATCAGAGGTTGTACTGATAATTATAAACTGTATTTATTTGTATTGCTGTTAATTTTTTCAGTTGAACATGACCATATGCAATATACACTGAAGCATCAAAATCATGGATTATAAGTTAATATTAGCTATTTCTACAAACGCCAAACAGGGATAGCTATAAGCAGTTGAAGACAAGAGTAAACAAAACACCAACCTACTTTCAAAAGTTTACTGTTGACTCTAAAACAGACGTTATTCCACTTTCTTTCCAGGTTTTATATGTTTGGGAGACACAAATAAAAAGAAAAGATTTGGGCAATAATTCCCCTTTAACTGGATGCCGATAGTAAGTTTGGATGATGTCATATCAGATTAAGCCTTCATTCCTATTATCCCATCAACCATTTTTGAAGCATCTGTATAAACTTGAATGTATTTCTATCTGTGAATTTAATTAGTAAATCTTCACAAACAAGATATGTCAACAGGGTATTTTAAAAATTGGAATCACATACACACAATAACTATTGTAGTGTTTGCCAAACTGTGCCAAATTGTGCATAAGGCAGAATGCCAAATATATTGTTACAAAAGCTGTAATAAAAATTGTTAAAGAAGTGAAAATACTGTATATTTGTTGTAGTTTATCTCAGATATATCAATCTTTGCACAGGTAATGCCCGGAAGTAGAACTATTGTTTGTAAAGTTTGGGTTTATTTCCTGTACAATCCCTACAAATCCAGGCAAGGGACCAAATATTCCATATTCTGTCTTCATTTGCACAGAAACCATACCAGCTGTGGTCATGCTTATACCTTTTAATACCAAATTTATTAAAATATAGTTTGTAACTGCTAACAAAAACAAACTTTTTATTTTAGCACAAACTCTAAAAGAATTCTTTGTAACACATTTAAAGAGGTAACAAATTCCTTTTTTTTTATTATTTCATGGGGAGGTATGGACATTCTTATAATCAGGGGCTTAGCCAACACAATATTTCATATTTATAAGGGTGATTTGACAGACCAAAAGAAAAAATGAAACATAAGTTATTTAATCTCTTGGAGTGGTAAAAAATAACTCAATATTTACTTTTACATATCTCGAGTTTAACCTGCCAATGTTCTTTAATAAGATGGTAACAGTAGACTTTTATTATTAAAGAACATTGTCAAGCTAAAATATCGTAATATAACCTATTGGTTGAGGGGTTTCACTGGCCGGATGAACCAAGCAGCTATGTTGTTGGAGACTTAACTGTCCCTGGTAGGTAACAAAGAGTGGTTCAAAAGGCTCTTATGAAAAAATAGCTTGGATCTCACCCTGGAGCCAGACCAGGGATTCCTCTGCAAGCACCAGTTGGTCGGGTTCCTCCATTGGAGATCCAACTCGACCAAGCCCCAAGGAATGATGTAAGGCCATCTCCTATTTGACCCAAAACCTGCAAGGGAAACCATTAGGGACCAGTGCTTAGGATTGGGCACCAGTCTGAGGCCTTGCTGACCTGACGCATGGATGCTTAAACTGGCTCTAGGGATGTTGAATATTGCCTCGCTGTGGGGTTTCTGCCTCAGAAACAGAACGTAAGGGATGATGATGATGTGCCAATGATTAACAGAGTAGTGCATTATAGATAACTTAGCTACTTTATTAAAAATAAAGATCTTAGTGTGTAGGTTATTGACAGGAGTCACAGTGAGTTATGCTTTACTGCCCAATACTGGTGTACATTTGACAAATGAAGCAGCGGGTTTGACACGTATAAAGTAAATTAACAGGCTCCACCTCAAACACCATATTTTGCTTTCCAATTTGTTGTTTTTGCAAATAGTTCATTGTTTTGGTAGGTATTTTTCTGAGATTTAATCGTTTGTTTTTCTCACTAAATCTGTGTTTTTTTTGACTCAAGACAAAACTGTATGATATGCATTAGCCATGATGCTCTGTGATAACATGACACATCCAGACAAATTCATGAGCAGTTGTTCACACTGAAATGTAACATTTGATGGAAGGTACTATAGCGTTGAAAAAAGGCTGTCAACGAATATATTTAATGTAACAGTTGGCTAAACTCATCAACTTCAATGCACCTAAACAATGCTTAAGGGAATGTTATCATCAACACATGGTGCTACTTGAATTTCCATCTAATTAAAAACTGGCTTCCATAAAAAATTATGCAGCAAACGCCAGTTGAATTGGAGAAATTAACTTCCACGGCACTGCAAGGCAGGGTTTTTTAAGTTAACAGAACCTTCAGAGTTTTTTTTTTTTTTTGTTTGTTTGTTTGTTTTTATGCAAAGCATAGCAATAAAAATAAGAAAGAATTTCTGTTGAATTCATTAGGCCAATAATGACAGTTTGTATTCTTTGGTTGTTTTACCATTTCAGTTAAGTAGCACAGGTTTCATCTTCAGAGAGATGCTCTTTTTATCTCTAAAAATGTTTCTGTATAAGTCACATCCATTATATTATGTGGAATATATTTTATATAGATAGATTATATACATCCCACAGTCAGAGGTGGGTATTTTAGCCAAACGTTTTATTCAAATAAATGTAGAAAATAGCCTTGCAAGAAATTACTCAAGTGAAATTAAAAAAGTTAATACCCATTGCTACCCCAAACTCCTGTATATTTTGTTTAAAGATTTTGACTTTACAGAAATAACGATTAATTACAAGGTGATATGTGCAGTTCATTAGTGCAAAAATAATGTGTATTGAATCTCATCACAGGAGATGTTTGTGAGGGTTGAATATGGGGGAGGGCAGAAGTACATTTAAGTTCCTCAAAGTGATAAATGCTTTCATTACTTCTAGTTTCTTCAAGATGGTTTGTATTTGTGTGAATTTTAAATGGGTGTACAAGAATCTCCTATATCAATTTTTAGCAGTTAGCAGTGTAGGGTTCAAGTGTTTGTATAAAGAAGCCAACTAAGAAACAGGTAAAACATAATAATAATAACATAGAGAATATTTCTTCATGGTCTTCAATGGATACCTGAGTACTTGTCAGAATTAAAATAACAATCCTATCCCACTTTATTTCATGTTAAAGAAGAGCAAAAATATGTGTAATTCATATTCTACACTGTTATCAAATATAATTTGCATGGCTCAGCATTATTCTAATTGCAAATGATGCATGTGCATTTTGTATTGACTGACATTTTCTGTTCCTTTTGTGGTCCTTTTTTCTAGATATTGAAATCTGGTTGAGAATGAATCAAGGTCATCCCTTCAGGTCACCTCCCTAGTCCTCCCAACAGCATCAGTTTCACTCTCAGGCCATCCCTCATTCCCAGCTGCTTCCTATTCATCAGATTCAACTCCTATCCTCAAAAGTACCAAGAACAGAAAGAAGGACCAAGAAGAGCTTGATCATGTTGAGGCACTTTTCCTTGTCTTTTCACAAAATATGAAATTTTTAATTAGTCTTATTGTATTTTCTGTCATTATTTTATTACTTCTACTTTTATACCCCACATTATTTATTGCCTTATGATTGAGCATTTGTTTCTTATCATAGTGTACAGCACAATTTATTGGTGCAGAATTTTATTTGCTTGAGGTCAGTCTATAAATCTTTTATTTTTTTACAGAAGGTGGATGCTGTTCTGAGTTTAAATCCAAAGTGTGAAAAAAATCTTCAATGGACATCTCAAAATTGAAAAACTTGCATGGAACTCATTGGCAAATAGTTAACATACTGGTTGCAGACATGATAGAATTTCATAGGCAAAACTATTTTAATTATCAAAGAAAGACGTGTTTAATGAGCAGAATAGTGATAGTTTCTATTTTCAAAAAGTGGATTCTACCCATAAGTGTTTGGACAATGTCCTGGGGATTTCAGCTTTTTCCATATCTTCAAGATCTGTACTCATGAAAGGGTTATGTAAATATCATATCTGATATTCAACATATCTGTCATTTTAGCATGTTTTTACAGTAAAATAAATATAAACTGTACAGTGCCAAATACATATTTTTTGTAAAAATGTTTTTGATAATGGGTGTGTGTGTGTATGTGTGATGTTCTTTTATAATCAGGAGCTATGATCCCAAGGTCAATACTGGCTCAAAAACGCAAGACTGTCTAATGCAATATCTACGATGGTGCACGCATGGGTCCCAGACCAAATTTCCAGGACAGTCCGACATCCTGAAGAGAATCTTTACTAGTTGGTGAGCAGTTTCATGGTGAGACGTAGAGAGGTACTGTCTGTCCTCAGACACGCAACAGATAAGCCTGTGGTTAAAGAGAAGATAAGAGCCACTTTTGAATATAGACAGAAGCTGGTTCATGACCCGGATGCAACATCATCAGACTTGGATGTCTCCCCACATATCCTTGATACACCTGGGTTGGTGAGTGTATTCCTGGATATATTTTTGTATTAAAGCACTAATGTTAAAAAAAGGGTAAAAAAAAAAACAAGTAACAAGAATTTGGTTACTATTTTTTTTTTATTTCAGAAGATTGATCTATTTAAATTAAGTTTGAGGATGAAGTCTCTGGAAGACTTTTTTTCACATTTAAACTCAAAACTCAAGACTTTACTAAGTAAAGACTGTGTCTCTGTCATCTCTTTGTTTTAAGTGTCTGACCCACATAAAGACACATTCTCAGGCAGAAACCAGAAAACAGATAAATTATTTTATATTTGAAAAAAAAAAACATTTGTTTGTGATGTGCGAGCTAATATGCAACAGCTTCCTGTGGAAAAAAACAGCAATCTGAACTCCTATAACTTATGGAATAAGCAGGAGATCTGAAAACAAAGAGAAGTATGAGATCGGGAATGGATGGGTAAATGAGACAACAGGCAGTTGTCTTAATTTTAGTCTTTGGTTTTCTTCAGTGAGAGGCGAGTGGAGTTGGGGGTTGTTAATACGAGATCTGTGGGAGAACGGGGCCGGTAGGACAAAGAGATAAAGCCCCTTTATAACGCTGGGCAGGCAGACCATGAAAGAGTTTATGGTCCGGTTCACACCGGTTTCATCCAAATTTTTAGTCTCCAAAGCAATTTTTTTTTTCCATCTAACACTGGATGCAGTGCATAGAGTGAGGCTCCATATGATCCTCTATCCAATCCTTGAAGTTTGTTGAGGTCAGTTTTTCTTTCTAGAAAGAGATGAGTGTAATAAGCTGCAGTTTCCTTTGTCTCTCGTTCTCTTGTCTTATTGAAGCTTAAAGAGGATCACTATTTTACTCTATTCAGTCATTCTCCTATTATGGGTAGGGTTATCTGTTGATTGAAATCTTCAGGTTTGCCCTTGCCCCTGTGTGATTCAAAATGGGGCAAAACCGACTTTTCTCTTGTGATTCAGATTTATTCATTTTTCAAACAAAGTATTTTACTTTGCAGTCATTTCTTTCTCTTCCTGCCAGACCAATGAAGTGAATGCTGAATTGCTGCATTATGTGACAAAAGAAGATCTGGATCTATCTCGGTCCAAGATATACAAGCCCCCTTGAAGAAAATCTCGTTGATTGTGTTCATCCCCATTCACTCTCAATAAGCACTAAGTCCCACAACCTTTAATGACAAAATTTTTTGTCAGATCGGATGCAAAATCATATTTGGTGTGTCTAGGGCTGACTAATTATGAGAAATTGAATCCATTAAGGACACTTGGTCAGTTTGAGGAATGACTTGGTGCAGTAGTTCAGCTTAATCTCCAAAGCAGATGTTCTTAGAGATAAACCTGGAGTGATGAGATTTAAATTGTTATTAGGGAGTTACTGGGAAGAGATAAACACTCTGGTATGGATCAACATTACCATATCATGATAACACTCCAGCAAAGACTGAGTGGTGGCATGCTCCTCTAAAGCAGGTCAGGAGACTAGTCTGATGAGCAGTACCTGTGAAGGTGCACTCCAGCAGTTGATGCATCCTGCCCAGTAACAAGCGTACATGATGCTCTCTACTGGAAGAAACCTCTATGGAGAAAAAGTAACCAGGCCACAACCCCAGACCTCTGACATCGCTGCTCCCTCAAGGGCCATCATTTGGAGGTTCAGAAGAGGAAGACACCATCTGCGGTATAATGGCGTTGAGGACTCAAAGTCCCTGATAAAAGTGGTATCTAAAATTAAAGAACTGGGCAACCAGGAACAATATTTAGAAACGTAGCCCTCCCAGTTGGCAAGATACTGCTAGCAGCAACCCTGTTGATGGGAGACCATGGATGTTGAGGAGTAGACTGATGAATGGACGAGGAGTAGATGACTAAAGGACATGCGGACTGTGATTTTCCTAGTCCTATCTCTCAGATGTGTGCTGTTATGAATACTTGGAGTGATTAAAGCTATTTAATCCTTTATAGTACTACTTAAGGCATGAAAGAACACACTATTTGAAACCCAGTCCGACCAGTGCTGCAGCCACAGACCAAAACTCAAAATATAATTCCTCTACTGTTTTCTGACCCTGTCTTGGGTTCCATAATCCTTTGGAATGGGGAACTGAATCAGAGTCATGACCAATTTACCAACCTTTGTCTCTATAAATTCACAAACAAATTCTTGAAAAGTTCCTCTGAAATTCTAGAAATGAGCATCAGCCCAGCTCTGCCATTTGATAATCAATTAATGTAGGTTATCTTGTTTTTTCAAAGGGAATAGACTGGTGGGAGCTGTTGAAAACTAGAGAGCACTGAAGGAGAAATTCTCCAGGAGGACCCTCAACTCCTGATAATCTAGCAGTTTTTTAGTATATTAAATAATCATACTAGCCTTTTTCTCTGGGAATACAATAAACTGTAAGCAAATGCATGTAAAGCACTTTTTATATATTTGTTTTTTGGACAAGCTTTAAAATATCTTGATCTGTTTAACTGAATTATAGATATTTTTATTTAAATTTTAACCCTTTCTTTAAATGTGCTATTTGCCTTTAAGGCTGGAATAGTGATGTTGCAGCTCTTCTGTTGTTTCACATCAAGAGACCACAAAAAACAACAAAGTTTAGCTCCATGCAGGCAGCAAATAGGCTTGTAAGATTTGTCAAGGAATGCAGCCTTAACACTTTTGGTTATTACTTATTTATTTTTTTATAATACAACACTTGTTTGCAAAAATTAAATGTCATACAATAAAAAAGCATTTTACCTTTAATCATGCTGTTTTCAAGTATAAGATTGAGAGAGACAAAATATGTAAAGCTTTGCTTTCCAAAGGAGGTAAGTCGACAAATTTGGGGTCAGTGCATACTCATTTTAAATACAAACAAAATAGTTTATACTTGAAAAGGAAAATAAAGTAGGTTTGTCCGTAAACTTTTGTGTTAAGTTAGTTGTCTGGGCCCTTAGTTGCCTTACTTCTACAATACTATTGAAAAAAACAAAAACAAACTACCCATTACTAAAATATTGAATTTTAATTTCAGGAAAGAATCAGCTTCACTACTTTTCTGGAGAAAGTGAAAACTAGTCAACCCTTCCTTCTCTGTATTGGCGAGGAAAAGAAAAACATTCAGAGGTTCTTCATTGCTGTGGAACAGAAAGCTGTCCCCTGTGATGCTCCAACGTCAGTGGATGCTTTTGATGGGCTATTCAAAATACACTTTGTCTCCAGTCTCTCATATGATGAAGCTTTTTACAGTTTTTACACTGTCATTCAAACCATAGCATTGGTTTTGGATTGCAAACGACAGCCCACGAGTCAAGGAACTGAGACAGCATTAAAGTTCCTCAAGATCCACAAGAATATAGGAGAGATGAAAAAAATGTTTGACAGTGCTCAAATGTTTTTCTTGTAAAATGGGCCACAAGAGTTGTTCAGCTTTTTTTCAACTGTAAACTTTCATCATGGTTTATATGCAGCAGAAATTTAGCATTTAAATTGTGAAAAGCAGGGATACAGTAAACATCTTCACAGTGTACATAGCTGTCCCAGGTAGGTAGAGACACAACAGGAAGTTTTCAAGGAAACTCATTCTCAAGGACAACTATTAAGTGATCAGCCATCTACTTCTGCATCTATATCACAGGTTCCCTCTATAACCACAAAGAAGTTGCTTGTTGAAGTGTGTGGGTCTATTGTTGCTCAATTAAAAGTTTCTGGTCTTTCTGAAAGCGTCATAAAATGGGACATATTGACCCAGTATTCAAGGCGAGTCAAATAGTGGGAGGTTTCAAAACTTTTAATGACAAAGTAATAAGACGGAACAGAAAGAGACTGCTGTGGATCAGCAGACCTGCAGCTACTGCAGCGGCAAGGTGGAGAATCGCTCATCACTGGCACTCTGGATATGGGAGAAACACAGGTAACGGACCATGATAATCTGACAGAAGATGATTATCCGTGTGAGTCACTAACCTGGTTTAACAGTTCAGTCCGACTTCTCATCAAAAGCAGGATCAGCTGATGCACTGCCAGCGAGATGCAGAGCTGAGTGTTCCAGAGTGTCCCCACTCAGCAACCCCAGTGAGCAGGCAGGAGACCTATCCAGGTTAGGGAAACAGTTCAGAACAGGACCTTTCTGAGATCCAGGAGTATGTAGCCCGAGCAGGGGTTCCAATCCAAACAGAAACAGACAGATCCAGAGTTCCAGGAATCGACAGAGCATTCAAGCAGGTTCAGAGTTCCAATAAGACCACGAGTCCAATGAGCAGAGAGCTCAGACAGACATGCTCAGATGCAGAACCTAAAACTGTACTCCTCCTAGGAGCCAGGATTATGGGAATTAAAACCAGCCTTTCCCGCACTCCAAGCCAAAACCATGAGGGCTCCGCGGAGAAAGGCCAGAACCCAAGCTCCCACCGCACACCGAACCCAAACCCTGAAGGCTCAGCGGAGAAAAGCCGGAACACGATCCGGAGAGAGGAGACAAACACCAGATCCTCTCAATCCACTGGCCTCCAGGGGGGGAACATGAACCAAGGACTAAACAAAAACTAAACGACACAGAGAAAACAATGATAAATAACACAAATACATAACTCAAACAATGATCTGGCCCTAATAGCTGGGCTGGGAGCACGTGAATGAGATGAATGATAATTAGAGAGCGGGAAGGGAATGGCAGGTGAATGAAGTGAGTAATCAGATCAGCTACCAGGGCTGCAATCCATTACAGAAAGTGCTGTTTAAAGAATAATTTCTTCTGTTGAAGAACTTTGATGTATAGAGTCAAGCAAAAGGAGTAATTCTACAAACATTTTCCCCGTAAGAAGGAATCAGACATTTGCAAAAGAGTTGAGAAGAGTTTGAGTCAATTTGATAACCCTTTTTCAAATTCAAATCTGGAAACAAAAGACGGAAATATTATGAAGTTAAAAAAGGGAACAATTCGGCCTAAATAATTTGTACCTGGTGTAAGACTAGATACACATAGATACTAGTGTTTATAGCCAAATCCCACCAACTTTGATTGATGACTTGATCATTTGAGTGACCGAAGGGATTAGGCTTCCATTTAAAGGGTCAGTGCTTGGTTGTGCTATTTAAGTAACAGGAGGCTGCCTTGCTTTGAATGGCTTTTTAGGTTTTGTTTGATTGTTTAGTGCAACACACTGGAGTGGGTTTGGTTTAACAAACAAGGAAGAATGTCAAGCTTGGAACAAAAGGACCTTATATTCGTGGCGGAAAGACAGGTTTAACAAAACGTTTATTTACAATAGAACTCCAGAGAACAGTGTCAGCGTCTAAGGCAGTGACCACATCTATCTGAAAGAGGATGATAATGAACATGTGAGTCACTAACCTGGTCTTTAAGTTTTGTCCATCCGCAGAGAATGAGGTTGGTTCAAGCCTCTGACAGGTTGGGAGTCAGAGCCAGGAGATCAAAGACACAAAGAGGTACCAAAATTCAGGATGGAGTCAGTAATCAGTTCCAGGTTCGGTGCATAGGCAGAAATCCAGCAGGAGTACGGGGATAGATCAGGGAAAACAGATCAGAATGGGAAAAGGCATGCTCAGAGGTCCAGAGGCAGAACAAGTCAGGATCAGGTAATCAGAAACACTCAGGTTTGCTAGAGAACCCTCACCAAAGGCTCAAGTAATCTGGCACTGAGGACTGGTTGAAGGCTGGTTAAATAGAGACTGGAGCAGGTGGATCAGATGAACAGTAATGTGAACTGGGCGTTGATAAGCAGGTGAGTAAAATGAGTAATCAGACCAGTCATCAGTGCCAAGATCATGACAAAAAAAATCTGTCTGTTTTTTGTTTTTTTTATATAGGCCTACTGTAATTCTGAGGTGTTCTGCGCTGCATGAAACTCAATGTTGAACATCAATGCATTAAGTTAAGACCCTGCTCTGCCTTTTGTTTATTGAGTTAAGAGATTGGGTGTTGTTAATGCATTAGAATATTTTTACAGAACTGATTACTATGTAGTTGATGTAATGCAACTTTGTAGTTGACATACAGTAATGCATGATTTTATAGAAGGGGTAGTACAGTATGCGCTTAAATTGTTCTATTTGTACATGATCAAAAGTAGTTACATCTCCTTGATACATTACTAGACGGGTTACAGAGTTTTAACCATGGTTTTATTGAGTGTAAAAATAAACTAAGTGGGTCAAAAATAGAGGATAACAGCAAGGACTTAGGTTTGAATGTCATTCAGTCAATAATAGTCCTCGACCAAACTTCACTTATTTTTTGTCACATCGTTGAACAGGATAGTAGCCACTGCATCCTAGTTCTCCTGTGATTGCAGATTGTTAACATTGTGTTGTTCCCAGTCCTTTTTGATGGCTTTACATGTTCTTTGTAAGATCTAAACTGCGACTGCCATAAAAACATGTTCCCTGATAAGAAAATAATTCCTGAGCACCTCCAGATTCTCCATCCAATGAGCACTTCTGCCTTCTTATTTATCTTTGGTGTGCATGTAATGAAGCAAAGTGCCGTTTTTAAAGACGTCTATCAAAATATAATCTTACAAAATCATTTGTAAAGCTTTATCAGTGTCAATCGGCCTTACAGTAGGTAATGAAAACTGTTGTTTTAAAATGTTTGAGTATGGTCCTTTAAAATCATGAATTGCGCATGGCTTAGAAGGTGGAAATCTACTGTCCTAGACATTAAATGTGGTTTTGTGTCCTAAATTTTTAAACTACAAATTGGGTACAAAATGATTGCACCAAATACCCGGTTAGACCATTTTTATGTACTGGAGTGTCTAGTGATCTATCCTTGTTTAAGACAATTTGCCATATTATAATAGATGAACAGCATGCATTCATAATAGGCTATACTGTCAACACCTCTTACTTTAATGAACACTTTCATCCATACTATATTTAAGAACAAAAAACTATTAGCATGTAGTAAATGTAACGGACATAATTCACGTTTGTTATTAAGTGTGGTTCTACATAACGTTCATAGTAAACACAGCACTTTGTTCTGTCTGTAGTTACTTCTTGTAAGTATAACGGTTCAGGGATAGCGGTCCCTTTAAATGTTATGAAGCCGTGATGACGTGCCGGTTGGTTTTGCTGGGCAGCGCCATTTTGTATTGAGTAGTTTTCCTTGAAAAATAAACGACACACGCTTTGGTGTGCTCAACGTGAGAAATTGTCTCTTGCACTTTACTGCAATTTCCACACTGGTGACCCCGACGTTAGTCTGCTGGACGTATCCAGAGACACTCCACGACCATGACCGCGAACGCCGTTACCCTCAAACTCCCCGAATTCTGGGAAGCGTCAGCGTCTGCATGGTTTGCCCAGACTGAAGCGCAATTCGCGCTGCGTGCGTTCACCGCGGATGAAACAAAGTACTACTACATTGTGTCGGCTCTTGGAAATTCAACAGCATCCAGAGTGGTCAGTCTTCTTAAAAACCCTCCGGCAACTGAGAAGTATGCAGCGCTCAAAGCCCACCTGCTGAAAACTGTCAGACGCTGAGAGAGCCAGCAGGCTTTTCTCCCTTCAAGGACTGGGTGACAGCAAACCATCTGAGCTCATGGACCGTATGCTGGATCTCTTGGGTGAACACAGACCCGATTTTCTTTTCATCCAACTTTTTCTGCGTCAGCTGCCTTCCCAAGTCAGGGCTGCACTAGCCAACACCGCAATCACTGACTCTCGGAGGCTGGCTGAGGAGGCTGACAAATTCTTCCTGGCAAGTCAGGAACATTGTGTGGCTGCGCTTTTGCCCGCACACATCGCTCCTGCGACGCTGGACGGCTCCACACTCATCTCTGCAGGCACTTCTCGTTGGCGGCAGTCTTCTGGCCCCCAACAGTCTCCAGCCTTGTGTTTTTATCATGCCAAGTTTGGACCCAAGGCTAACAAATGTCGTCCACCATGCAGTTTCGGCGGGGCAGGAAATGCCGGGGCCGGCGCTCAGTAGTGGCCATGAGTGTCGGCCGCGTAGGCAGGCTGCTTTTCATCCACGACAGCATCTCCAGACGGCGTTTCCTGTGTGACACGGGAGCGCAGAGGAGCGCCCTGCCCGCATCCCGTTTGGACATGGTGACTGACAGCCACGGCCCACCTATGGAAGCTGCCAACGGTAGCCCCATCCGCACGAGGTACGTTGAATTGTGTTTCGGAGGACAGCGGTTCGGCTGGGATTTCGTTACTGCAAAGGTGGCCGTTCCCCTCCTCGGAGCCGATTTTCTGTGTGCACAGGGACTGTTGGTGGATGTAAAAAACCGCCGTTTGATTGACGCTGCCACATTTTGTTCTTATACGTGCACACTCAGCGGGACTGACCCCATGCGACTATCTAGCATGCTCTCAGCCTCAGATGACTTCCACCGTCTACTTGCCGATTTCCCAGCGCTTACTCAGCCCACTTTCTCTGCATCCGCTGTTAAGCATGGTGTGGAGCACCATCTCGTCACTATTGGCCCACCCGTCCACGCCCGTGCTCGGCGCCTCGACCCGACCAAGCTTGCCGTTGCAAAGGCTGAATTTGCAAACATGGAACGCCTGGGTATAGTCCGTCGATCCGACAGCCCGTGGGCATCACCCCTCCACATTGTCCCCAAACCGGGCGCCGGCTGGCGCCAATGTGGTGACTACCGGCGGCTTAATGAGGCAACGACGCCCGACCGATACCCGGTCCCAAACATACAGGATTTTTCAGCTCACCTGGAAGGCAAGGTGATTTTTTCCAAGCTGGACCTCGTCCGGGGATATCATCAGGTGCCGGTGCACCCGCTGGACATTCCCAAAACTGCCGTGATCACGCCATTTGGTCTTTTTGAGTTCCTGCGCATGCCGTTCGGCCTTAAAAATGCCGCCCAATCTTTTCAATGCTTCATGGACTCTGTTCTACGAGACCTTCCTTTTCTTTTTGTGTACTTGGATGACATCCTCGTAGCGAGCACATCCAAGCTTCAGCACCTGGCGCACCTCCGAACACTTTTTGAGCGTCTTAGCCAACACGGGCTAATTGATAACCCCGCCAGGTGCCAGTTTGGTCTGTCCACCATTGATTTCCTGGG
>NW_015150940.1:381830-393412 GCF_000732505.1 Cyprinodon variegatus | reverse complement strand
AGAGCGAATTAATATTTAACACCAAGGTAGAGTTGAGGTACGAACTTATATAAGAAGAGTACAATTATCACACTCTGGTTTGGACCAAAATTAACATTTTGATAGTATTGAAATCAAATCTGACAGTGTTTTTTGGGGGATGCTAAATGGCTGGACTACTATTTTTTTGTTTCACCTTTTAACTAAAAACTGCTCTAACAGCCTTCAGTCCCAAGTCTAAAATCTTAGACTTGGGATTGAAGGCTATATTTAGAAAAAATTGCACATAAAGAAAACAATATTTACATGTAGCCTATATGTAACATGTTGAATTGACACATTGCTAATATTGTAAAATAATTTCTGGACATGAATTTACATGTGAAATAAATGCCTTAGGCACATGTTAATTAAAACGTTTTAAAATTATTTGTTAATGTGCTTTCATATTATTAGGAACACATTTTACTGCCCCAGGGCATTTTAATTCCGGAACATAAAAATATAAAAAAGAACAAAATTCAAAGAGTTAAAACTGTAAAGGAACAAGGAAAATCATATCTCAGATCATAAAAAAAAATAACAGAAGATTTTAAAAAATAATTAAGAAGAAAGAAAACAGCAGCAATTAAAATGAAGGAGAAAAACAGGAGTAGGTAGAAACTGTGTAAATAGCCACTAAAAACTGTGAATAAGGCTTTGGCTTACAAAGATTTCAAGTATGAAATGTCTTTCAGCTTGTGGTTGTTTTGGTGATTTTTCCTTTCGAAAATGATAAAACATACTGATGCCTGTGTTGCATTGCACTGTACCTGGGATTGGCCTCAAGTATTTTCTGTAATGTGAAACAGAGGTTACTGCGCCCCTGGCTCTGTAAGCTTAGGGGTTGAACATTGATGGAAATGGAAAAAAAAGCTCCCTCAAAATCGCAAAATAGTTTGTACTCTCGCTTGAGATGGATTTTGGCTTCTGTGAAGGGAAGTCACATGACTGATCAGCTGTTTCTAATGTTGTCGTCGACTTGTTTTCCTATTAAGCGTGCAGACATGGCTGTAAGCAATAATGCCATTACTAGGCAACAACTTGTCATGATTTTGCCGCTGATGGCTGGCTTGATTGCTCATTTCCTTCACCTGTCTAGCTCTGTCCTGTACCTCATCAGATCCACCTGTTCTGGTTTCCTATTTAAGCTCCCCGTTTCCCAGCCATTGACACCAGATCATTCTTGAGTCTTTGGTGTAGAGAGTTTTCTAGAGTACTTTTGTGTTCTGATTGTCTGATTCTGATCTATTTCTGCCTTTGGACCTTTGAGCTTATTAGTTTGTCTGCCTGTCTTGGGTCTGTCAGCTCTGCAGCTTTCCAAGTCTGGAACTCTCTGGCAGCGCCACTGCTTCTACTCAGTCGAAATGCAGCTAATGGCATCATTATCTACACCATATGAATCCGGACATGGGTGCAGAGCTCCAACCAAACACAATGTGAAACCCTGCTTTGTACAGCAAACATATATAGAAATGGCAATATAAAAAATTATTAGGATATTAATTTTCTCACTGTGATGGACTGGCGACCTGTCCAGGGTGTAGCCCTCCTCTCGCCCATTGACTGCTGGATAAAGGCACCAGCACCCCTCGCGACCCCACTCAGGACAAGCGTGTAAGAAAATGGATGGATGGATGGATGGATTAATTTTCTCATATGATATGCAAGCTTTGAATGTAGCTTTTATCCTTGCTTAGCATTGTATTACCTTTAACTCACATTGCAGTTTTGCTGGCGACCGACAGCTTCCACTGAAGCAAGTTCCTAAGAATGATATGCACAATCAATTAATCAATTATTTTTATAAAAATACCTCTTCTCCCACACGATATACCATTAAAAAACATTTTTCTTAGAGAGGTTAACATAACATTAGGTGCAAGGCCTCACACAAACACACAAAAGGTACATTTTAGGAGCATAAGAGCATTTTAGTTGGCAAAAACTGCAATGCCTTAATTTGGTTGTCAAAAGCTACAAATTTCAGAGTACTTCCCTCTACTCTTTGTAATACTAACATTTAAAACTATGTACTTAAAGCAATATTTACCTGCCTATGCAGTAGAAGTGTAAGCAATCATTGAGCAATGCATCATCTCTTCCATAATATTTTCAAACATTTAATTTACATTTTGTATTTCATAGTAATGATGAATAGCAGGTGTGTTCTCTCCCATTATGTTTATTTTTAATATGTGTGTGCCAAATGACTGTTAAAATACAAATACAAAGGGAATGAAAGTAAACCACCAATCTAAAAATTGTAAACATTTCCTGAATTACTTTTTTAAAGGGGAGAATGCACTCTTCCTGCTATAAGTAATGAAATGTCATACAGATTTCAGAATGTTAGACTTTCTGGTTCCCCATAGACATAAAATGAAAAAGGTGAAATAAATTTGAGTCTAAGTAGTCAGAAAATACTCTTTTTCCAAAAACATGGTTATTTTTCCTGTCATTTCTAAAAGACGTGTTTCTAATCTACAATGAATGATTGGCCCTCTCTTCAACATTTATGAAGTTGGTTCAACTGCTTACTTTTTATCTTCAGCATAATGAAGTTTATCAAGGGAGAATTCTATCCATCTACGTGACCTGGTGGATGTGCAATGGATCTTTCTGCTTAATTCCCATATTTAGTTTCATCTCCACTTTCTCTTTTACATTTAGGCAGAGTACTTATCATTAAGGTTTAATAATACGGAAATTATTCCTGTATAACTTCCCTTTTAAGCTTTGATTAGAATTTGGATCACATCATTCACCTCCTTGGAGGGATTTGAGAAGATTTTTTTTTCTGTAATACTCTCTTAACTAATGGAATTTGTAAAAGTCACTAGCTTTGTTTTTTTCTTTATTTAGAAAATGCAGTCAATATTTCTTTATTATTATTTTTTTCCCTAATTTCACCTTTCCTTCAGCATATGTCTGATTTGCAGCATTAAAATGTCTTAGCTGAGCAGTATAAACAACCAATTCCTATTAAGTATTAACTTTATTTTTAATGCTCAAATGTCATTTGCATTCTATTTCACATTTCTACTCTGCTCTCCTTTGTATTGGTTTGTTACATAGAATTGCAATACCATACAATCAAGTTTGTGGCTGTAATGTGCCATAGGAGATATGAATACTTTTGCAAAACAGAGAAACACTTCTAATGTGACATCAGCTGTAAGATTATTATTTATCTTAACATATCTTAAATGTTTCGTAAACACTTCCAATCTAAAGCTGTTTGTAATTCCTTAACCATTTTTAGGAGAAAATATGGGGCATTCTTTAACTGACTTATGTCCTAAAAGATGTCTACATAAAAAAGCAGCATTGTTGAGCATATCGGTTATGTTTCTCCCCTTGTGGACTTCTGTTTGATTTTCTTTTTTTAGTTTTCAGATCCACTTTGATTTTTGCTATTCTGTGTTTTCTTGTTTTTTGGTTTCTTTTCAATTTTGTGTTACATTTATGCAGTTGTGTATATTTTTTGAGTAACTCTCTGTTGCCCCCTTGTGCCTGGTTCCTTTCCCCTTGGTTCCCTTCTAGTTAGTTCTATTCACACCTGCTCCATATCAGCTCATTAACCCTTTTTTTGTTCTGTTCCCCATATATACACCACCTCTGCAGTTCCTCAATGCTGGTTTCATGTTGATTTGCTGCTTAATTGCTTGCTCCCCATGTGTTGTTTCTCTCTGGCGTCTTATTTTGTTCCTGGATTTTTGCCTCTGTTGAATGTGGAACCTAATTAAATCAGCACATCCCTGCCTCGGCATCTCTGCATTTGGGTCCTCTAAAACCTCCACACAACCTGAAACATATAATTCATGAAATGAAATATTAAAGGATTCCTCAACGGAAAAATATGACTTTGTTACGTTTAAACATGTGACAGGCTTCAACTAAAATCTGCCGAAAGATCTGGAGTGTAAAAAAGCCTACCCTCTGCAAAGGGAGATTTTGATCATTTTCCCATATTTATGACATCATGGAAGGATGGTAACATTGCTTTCCTACCCCCCGTTTCTATTAATCCAAAAGGGGTAATTTCAAAATTAGGGACTCAACTGTAGGCAGTCGGTAAGAGTTGCTGGTTGTGCAACTTTTTATATGTTGTGTAAGAGACCAGGATAAAATGATAAATAAACCATAAAAAACTGCTTATGTTGCAATGTTAACACTACATCCAGATGAACAAAGCCACATCTATCGACATCCCCTCACGAGAAAGAAAAACATGGAATAAAAAGGGGTCCAAAAGAGATCTATTTTCTTCCCCCCTAAAAATAAGAAAACGTGAATTTAAAGGTAATTTCTAATGTAAATATGAAGTACCAGATTGTGACTCCTTTAAAGTACAAATAAACAACTAACTTTATGCTTGGATGTTTTCCCCTTTTTATTGAAAGCAAAATCCATCATTTCTTGTCACTAAAGCACCAAGGCTCTTTGGTGTTCCTTTGCACTCATGGCAGCTTTATATCCAAGGTCCTCAGATCTTAAACAAACATATAGCATATTAATAGAATTTATGTGCCATATACCATCTACTCAGGGATGGGCTGCCTAATTACCTCACAAGCTGAATGATATTGGTGTGCTTTATTAATGTTCCATCGTATTGCTAGGGACAACCAATAAATACAGCTCTGGGGATTCTACCAAATGAAATGTGAATATTTCAGTCTTTTAATGAAGCACTGCCATTGCACTCCACATGCACTGTTATTTAAATATGCACATGATCCTTCAAAGGCATATTACAAGAGTGGGAAAGTGATGGTAGCCAAATTGCCTTTTAAAATGAAGGACTACCGAGCCACCTTGGTGCCCTAATGTGTAAAAAAAACCTGCAGATAAGATTCAGTGCATCCTTTTCTAATTCAGTAAATAATATTATTGTTTGCTAGGTGAACTTAATTAGCCACTTGGGGAATTTGGGGACTTTTTCAGGGCCTCTTCCACTGGGAAAAGCAAGGAAGTTTACACCATGGCATTTACAGCAGTGGGTTACAACATCATATTCCCAGCCTCCAGTTTCTCTCACCTTTCATTTGAACATAATGGAAAATCAAACATCATTATCAGTACACAGAGCCATAAAAGACAAATGTGTGTGTTACTACTCACACTCTGTTTTCTTCAGTACTTTATGGCTTCCCTAAGGAGATGTTCAGGCCTGTTGCAGATCGGCAATAAATCCTAAACTTAGTCCCTTTTTTATCACAATGGGAAGAGGGCTGTCTGGCTGAAGACTGAAGGTGGCTCAGAGCTGGATAGAGACTATATGACAGGCCCCACTGAGGACTGAATAGACAGCAGCATCTGATGAATGATCTGCCTGCTTTTTAATCACAAAGCACACACTTCAAGAGGGATATCAACAAAAGGGAATGTGGCAGAATAGGGTGAGGGCAGGGATCTCTGTGTATGTGATGGCTTTTTATGATGTATCAGTGAAAAGACCAGTTCACACGCTTCTCTGCTTAGTCAAGAAAGCTATTTGTCTACTTTTAGTTTTGTGCTAAATTTAGACCTGTGTCAGTCTCTTCTGACAGACATTAAGGTGTGCTTAAATGCTTGCACATGACAAATCAGAATTATGCAATGTGCTTGTGTTGAACATAGCAACTCTTATTTAATGGGATTAGGTCCTGCATACACTGTTGTGCTGTTACCAGTTTGCCAAATGTGCACAAATTAGACAACAATCATGCCATTTTTCTTCCCCTTAAATTTATGTCCACGGAAACGCAAAGAAACTGGCTATTTAAAAAAATGCTAATAGCAATTATAATAATTAAAACCTTATGTGCTTCTGGTAAATTTACTACATTCAAGAAAACATCCTTTTTTTAATTACAAAATCAGATGTAATTTTAAATATGATTAAACATTAAAATACTAAATGTGAATTCTAACAGTCAAAGCAGAGAATTGTGTCAGTGGAAAAAGAGGTGACCCTAAGTACATCCTTCACTGGCTGCACATTGATGAGTTGAAAGAAGCAAAATTGTCCTTCCAAGCCTGTTATTATTTGAGAAAGCTATTGCAATGCACAGAGCACAGCGAGCCCAGAGCACAGGTTGCATTTGCTCTCTACACTCCAATGCAAAATGAGACTAGTCAAGCCTTAATGTAACCAGCATAGCTGGATAAAAATCTATACAAACTCAATTATGAATCAATTTGAGTTTGTGTCAGACAGTCTGGTGCCAACAGAGTGGATTTTTTATTAACTTATGGTCTGGGAAGAATGAAACACTTTTCATTTGTGTACTTCAGTATGGTGCTTCATGATTCAGAGGAAGGGTGTTCACACTTTGTCTTGGATGAATCTTAGATGGGGGGACTAGCTTGTTCAGCCCACTGCTCCAAAGTAGCATATAAAGCCTTGAAAATCTTTCCTATGAGTTTTTCACATATTGTCAAAATAATATATTGAAATTTTGTCTAACTGAGTAAGTACAAATTAATGATGTTGTGGCAGTGGATTTTTTTAAAATTAAGTTCCAAACAAAAATATATCTAAATAACAATATCTAAAACATAGTACACTATGTTTTCAAGCCTTGAATCAATACTTTCTTAAACCCCTTTTCCTGCAGCTAAAACACCCATTCTTTTGGATTATCTTTACCAGTTTTGCAAATCTGAGTTTTATATGTTGATTGTGTGCCCTGTATCAATCTATCCGTCTTCTCCTCACTTTTCTGACCAGCTTGTGTTTGTATTAGATCAAGAAAAGCATCCCCTTAACAGTATTCAGCCACTACCTTGTCTAATGATGAAGTTGACGGCTTCAGGGTGAATTTTTTTTTTTTTTTTGCCACATACTGTAGTGTTGTACGCGGGTCAAAACACTTAGATTGGTCTGGTCTGTAAAGGGAACCTTGTTTCACACGTTTTTTTCTGATGTTCAAAAGGATTTTTTGCAAACTTTAAATGAAGCTTTGCATGTTTCGTTCAACAACGGCTTTATTCATGCAAATGCTATATAAATTTCAGATTTGTGCAGTATAAAACTACTAGTAGAGGAGCTCGGCAGCCCATCTAGGGTTACCAAAAAGCCTGTTAGCTTTATTCTCTAATTTGTACTCTCCCTTCAGTATAAGTGGATGCTATGTTTGATAGATTTCCAATCATGCTTTTTCAATTTTCAGAGGATGAACTGAACAGTAGTCCATCAAATATCCAAAGATTGATATAAATTCTTATAATCCCATTCTTCTTTAAACTTTGACACAATTAAATCCCTGACTTGTCTTGGTGTTTCTTGATCTTTGTATTGTTGTGTGAGATACAAGTTGAATAGAATAAAGAAAAAAGATGCATAAATGCTTTTGCAAGTCTCTGTATCTCCTTGGTTTCTTTGACTTTACTGTTTAGTGTTGTCAAACTAAAGACATAATGAGACAGGCAGCAGGAGGCAGGAGGTAGCTCAACGTTTGATTTAATAATTAAAGTTAAATCCCTCCCACACTGATTCATATTACCACATTACTGTGAATCGTTTTAGTTCATATGCATTTTACCCAGCACCCCACTGTCCTGTTCTTGCATACCAAACTAGGTCACAGACTTGAATTAATTAATTCCCACATATTATTCTGTGTGAACCTTGACTGTCTTGGATGTTAACAGACTAAGTTAGTCTCCAAACTGCATCTTTACTGCTAAGAAAACTGCTTTCATCTATTAAATAATAAAAGGGTGTTTGTTAAAAACCTGAGAAATCCACTTAGTTGCTTTTACTTGACATATGGCTGCCATTTCAGAGAGGCACTCACTCTGCACCTGTCATAGCCTAAGATTTTATTGATTTGAGAAACCCAGCCAGGTGGTGAATAGGATTTTCCATAGAGTGTAGTTTTTCATTGAACATAGACAGATTTTGCTCAAACTCTCATGTGTCAGTGCAGGAGTAACAGCTGAGTGTTGAATAAACTGAGATCTAATAGTCAGGGGAACTTCACAGTTTACAATTGATCTGTCAATCATTGTCCTCCTGGTCATTATTATCAGCTTGTTGACTGTATTATATCTGGTTGTGTTGGTGTATGCATGGGTGAGAGGGGAGTAGTTGAAGGGGGGAAGAAAAATTATTCTTGGTCCCATTTGTGCCATTAAAAGCTGCCCTACAGTAGTTTTTCTGTGTTTGTCCCTTACTCAGACACCTGCCATTTGCTAAAAAATATTACTCTATCTCTTAAGGTGAAAAAAATACTAAGGAATTACCCAGCAGTAATTGAAAAAGTGTTTTCACCCTCCTGGTATTTGGGTGTGATGACCTCTCATTAGTAGGAAAGTTTGTTATAGAGAAGTCGGTGGTTTTCAGTTCTTGACGAAAAAACAGAAGCTCTCCATCCTTTATCCTGGGAGATAAAGCAACACTCTTGGTAGCTATTTCACTATCTTGCTGCCAAAAACAGCATCATTGGCCAGAAATGGTGTGGAATGCTTGGCATGGCAAAACTTTCATAGCAAAGCAGGATTAGTTAGTGGCATTTTGAAGACATTTGTAATTGTATTTGTATTAGATGGTTAGCTGGAGAAACCTTCATTTTCTACCAATGAATTTTTATGTTAACTAGTTTTGTCCCCTCCCCCAATGTTAAAAAAATACAACTGCCCGGTTGATGTGTTATGAGGATAACTGTCTTGTTAGCCTGCTCCTCTGTAACTGAACACACCCATGTGGGAGCCTCACCACCCCACTGTAGTAGAGAAGAACAAAAAGATATGGAAGGTAATAAAGGCAAGAATTCCACTGAGTTACAACAAAGGACTCAGTCAAATCTTCAAGCCCCCCTCCATCCCATCTCCCCATCTGCAGGGCTGGTTAACCTGCTAGCTTGGCTTGAGGAGAGATTTATCCTCCTTTCACCTTGGGAGCAAGTTATACTGAGGCATATTGATCCTAGTCTACTTTCATTGTCATCAATTATTATAGTTCAAATCTAAATGAAATTTTTTATTTCTAACTCTCATTATTAGATGAGTCCACCCAGCTATCTGTTCTGTGAAATACATTTCCTGCCCCTCATCATCTCCCAACCTTGCAAACTCCAACATTTAAAGATTTATCTCTTAAATGAGAACCTTTGGTAAACAGGCTAATCTGTTTGGCAGAGCTCACAGTCATGGCTGAATAAAACATTTGACAACACTAAGCTCCAGAATCTTCCTATCTCTCTCTGGCAAAAGGCCTCTCTACCTCCCTTCAGGGCTTCCTCATTGTTAATCCCACTGATCACATTCTTCTAGCTTTTTGCCATTCTGCAGGGGTGTGGCCAGACTTTTGTCTTGTCTGACAGAGAGTTCATTATGCGATTGGTGAGGAGCTAATGCAATAACACTCGTCACATGCTGCTACAGAGGCCAAGCCTAGCTATTCACGAAACAACTGCTTCCTCTACTCTCTCTTTTAGTATTGTGAAGGCAGTATGCTGCCTCTCCTGTGGCGACAGGTTCCCTCTGAGGTATTTAACCACTTGTCTTGCAAAAACCTTTTTAATTGAAATGGCCCATTGGCTGATAAGCTTCTGCAGCTTTATCTGGAAGGAGATATATTGGCGAGGGTCTTTCTAGCTGGGAGGTTTCGTAGTTGCTAGCTCCATTTAATAATACTGTTTTCTTTTCCTCAAATTGCAACATCTTGTTCTTCCTTAGAACTTTAGGATGTTAGCCTGCTTCAGCCTTTTTACATTGCTTTGAAACTTACCTTATCATCCATGTTTTTTGTCTAAGTGAGTGCACTTTTAAAACCTTGAATCATGAACCGTATATCTAAGCAAACTTTTTTTTTGCATCATTCTTCTCATTGTTTGTTTTGTATATTTATGTGTAAAAAGAACAATGAACGACTACATCACCTTCTAAATGATTACATTAAGGTTCTGGGTTTTGGCTCTTACTGGAGGATCAATCTTGACTGAAGTCACAGCTTTTGGCACTTTTTTGCAGAACTGTATTATCTATCCATCCATCCATCTTGTCCTGTCTAATCCTTCCTATATTATATAAATTTATGAAAGGAATTTCAACTCCAACTCTATGGCAATAGGCAAACTCCACGGGGTTCTGATAGCTGCTTTTTTGCTTGCTCAGATGGACCAACAAAAGTGTCTCTAGGACCTACATTATGTGGTTTCAATGTATAATGCAATATAAGGTACATACATTAAGCAAATGATCAAAAAGAGAAGAAAAATGCAAGAAAAAAGCAAATACATTTAATGAAATCATTTTATAGAGAGGTCAAGCTCTTTTGTTTGTACTATTTCCTTTTGGCAGCAACACTGCACATTGTGTTATGAATCCAACTCAGCATGTTAAATTCATTAAGAACATGTAATGGGCATCTTCAGTAAAATATAATCTTTCTTTCAAAGAGCTGACATGAAGGCATGCCCCTTGAGATTAACTCATTATATTACCTATATATTTAACAAAACAAATGCCAAATACCTGGAAAACACACTCAGAGATTTAGTTGTTATATATTGAAACACCTTTATTGTGAGTTAACAGCCGTGTGAAGAAAACTCACATCCCAGTAAACTTTTTGACTGTCAGTCTGTCAGTGATTGAAGAAATTCACTTTCAATCGCTGACAGACCTCTCTGTTTCCTCTCACAAAGAAATTCTGAAATGGTTCAAACTGATAACGCCTACTTGGCTCCACAAAACCCTCTTCAACATCTGCAGTCGAAGGGGATGAAAAAGTAACTAACAGTTACCCTCTGTAGAGTAACTACCAGTATACCTCTGCTCACTCACCATGCTTCAATAGGACTAGGCTAAGGAAGGTAACTACCACTTTCTCTTGTCCTAACCTTATTCCCAATAAAATTCCACAGCTAATCCTTACATTTACCCCTGTTTCTTTGGGTCTCTCTGCACCTACCACTTAGGTGGCATTTTTCAAAGATTATCTGGGTATACTATAATGTTTTCACATGGTGCAGGTTACATTTTAAACTGGAGCGCATCTGTTTGTGATGTGTAAACCTTTCTCAGAAATTTAAAAGGCTAACTTTGACTGGTTTAATTAAAGATTCCTTTATCTATATGAATAATTATTGAAAATATTTTTTTATTGTAATAGTTATAGTGGGAGCACAGCAGGCTCATTGCATGATGGCTGACCTCTAAGTTTCTCCTTTTGATTGTTTTTTTTGTGAGGTCTTGAATTACATTAATTGTACTATATCCCATAATGTGAGTGGTAAGTATTCAAATAAAAACTTGGGGACACATTTCATATCATTATAATTACTTGGTATCCATACAAATAATCAGCATTAAGCTATATGTAGAGGTTTAATCTTGGTGAGACTGCAAGGAAAGTGCTATTTCTTACGCTGATATTCTCCGAACCAAAGTTACAGTTTCCACTGTGAATGTCCATGTAATTGAAATAAATCCACTCCACAACGTCTTGAAGATGAAAACTGAAGTTTAGTGTTCTTCTTAAAGCCTATAAAACGTACATGAATTAACAAAAATATATTATGATGAAAATAAAAGGTTTAAAGTCTTTCATAAAGTTGAAGAGCAACAGG
>NW_015150940.1:370221-381758 GCF_000732505.1 Cyprinodon variegatus | reverse complement strand
AAAAAAATTTTTTTAAAAGTAGTCAGCCTATTACTAACAATAGGAGTAAAAAGTATTTCATCATACATAAAGGAAAAATATTTATTTGATGAATACAAATAATTTTAAAAAGATTATTCAGTACCTATTTGACTAGGATCAATATAGCAAAATGTGGGAGTTAAAGTTTTAACGAACCTCTTTATTGAACATTTCTGAGGTTTTAAAACGGTAAATTTGGTGTTTAAAATTTGGTGTAAACTTTGTCCCCATTCACTGTAAAAATTGACCAGCATCTACATATCAAGAGGGCAAACCAGGGGCCAACTGATAAAACACCTTTGTTCATTTCCATGCAGGCCTTTGTTACGCATGTAAGAGCTATGTTTGTAGCATATAGCTATTAGTGCAAACACGCTGCAATTGCAATTCATATTCTAAGCATTCCAATGGCATCTTAGCAAAACAATTTTATCAAAAACAAAATAAATGTGCAGAAATAAGATATACCTGTATTAATCACTCATGTAAACAGTTTTATGGCCCCCCCTGGAATTTGAGGCCCTGGGCAACTGCCTAGTATTGCCTAATGGTAAGCCCCTCCTGCCCACAGAGTATTTGTTGTGGCCAGAACATAGGTGTAATGCTACATTCAGACTGCAAGCACTGGAAGCAGCAAAAAAGCTTCTACTGGTTCATTTTTTAAGCTTGTTCGCATTAAGGTCAGACGCGCTTCAAAGTCATCTTTGATACTCCTGAGGCGCATCCAGTGAAGTTTGTCCAGATGCGTCTGATGCTTCTGCTGCTCCTGTTTTCAATGGCAGAGAGTGGCTTTTCTATATTTGCTGTTATAAGTGGGTAAAAAGTATTTTTAATGTTTTAAGTGAAAAAGTCAACCGGAAAACTTAATCTGTGCAGTCAGTTCCTCAGGATTTCCATCATGCCTTCAAATATTGTTTCGCTGTCAGAGCTAGTTGTACAATGGTGCTCTGTTCCTGGAAACACTGTTTAACGGCAGCCTCTGGCCCATTCGCCGCTTCAGGGTTTTCTGCCAATGTTCGCAGAGGCTGGAAGGCATTTTCCATGTACATAATCCAAAATGCAGGCACCAGATTAATAACATCAAACATCTTTTGCAGCAGGTTTTGACATTTTGAAATAATTTAGGCGTTAATAAACTGTTTCAGAGATCTGCATAAGCAGTCTTCTTTCCGGCTCCCTGCCAGCTCCCAGATCAGCTTCTCTGATTGGTTGCTGTGGTGCGTCGAGCAGCAAAATAAAAAGTTTTCAAACTCCAGCAGCTGCTGCTTTTGCAGCATGTCTTGGGCGTCCTGAGCTTCTTCAGCTGCTCAGACGCACTGCTCAAAACGCTCTGCTCTAAACGTGCTGCAGGATAATTTGCTGTGCCTTGATGTGCGTCAGACCTTGACTTTGCGCATAAACTAATTGATTCTGCTGCCTCTAGTGCGTGCAGTCTGAACGTAGCATAATCTGAATACCTGCTGACACAGGGCTTTGATTTAAAGGCTTCTAAATGTTTAATATTACACAATTGGCCCTGTCAAATAAATAAATAAATTGCCCCCAGAAAATTTTTTATTTCTTAAATTAAGCTATTGTATCGTTCAAAACCTAAAGTGTTGCTTTATTCAGCTACTTTAACCAACACAATGAATAAAACAAATGAAAAATGTGTCCATCTCTGAAAACTAATTTTCACACACAACCATCTCTATGGTTTATAGAAAATAGTCCTGAAAAGAGAAAATACCTAGTGAGTGGCAGTTCTATGTGTGCAAATGCCTTGTGGTTCAGAGGAGAATGGCCAGACTGGTTTAAGCTGATAGAGAGGCAACAGCAACTTAAATTACCACTTCTTACAACCGAAGTATACAAGGGCATTCCTGAACACATATGTTTAACCTAGAAGACTGTGGGCTACAGCAGTAATAAATCTCACAAGATGCCACTCATGTCAGATAAGGCTAAATTTTTCACAGGCTCCCCAAAATTGAACAATAGAACATTAGTTCCCGGGTCTAATGAGTCTTGATTTCCTCTGCGACATGCAGAGTCAGAATTTGGCATCAACAAATTCCTCCATCCTGCCTTGTATCAATGGCTCATGGTGGTGGTGGTGTATTCTTGTGGGGGATGTTTTCTTAGCACACATTGTACCAATCAAGCATTGAGTCAAAATCACAGCCTACCTCAGTATTGTTATTAACCATGTCCATCTCTTTATGACCATGGTTTGCCCATCTTTGATGGCTACTTTCAGCAGGATAATGCTCCATGTCATAAAGCGCAAATCATCTCAGACAGGTGCCTTGAACATGACAATGAGTTCACTGTACTCACATGGCTTCTACAGTCCCCAGATCCCAATCCTATAAAGCACCTTTTAGATGTGGTGTAATAAGAGATTTGCATCACGGTGTGCATGTCAATATGGACGAAACTCTCAGAGTAATGTTTCCAGTACCCTGTTAAATTTATGCCACAAAAGATTGGGGCAGTTCCAAAGGGAAAATAGGGTCCAACACTGGCATTAACAAGGTGTAGTTAATAAGGTACTAAGGTTTGAGCAAAGTAATGTGCAGAAATTTAGAGAAATAAATACCGGTATGTATTTCTCCCTGACCAATAATTGGACTACTGAACAATTCTTTGCAATTTCATCACATTAAACTATATACTGTATATCTTTTATACATCTAACATCCTTGACAATGCCGAAACAGATACGACCAAAGTATCTGTGCAGTCATAAAAAATGAATGGGGTAAATAACCATTTTTTTTCCCCAAGATGTTGACAACAAAAATAAACTTTATTTCCCTCTCAAGTCTATGGTCTAGCCATCTCCTGGAAGACTTTTCTTTTGGTATTTGTGCTATTGTATTTTTGACTCTTTTCTAGTGGCACCATATTACACTTTTTTTTTTTAAACGTGTCTTAAGAATGACAAAAGGAAACGTTTAATAACTTTACACTGTAGAAGCAGATAAAACACCAATACTCTCAGACAACAGATATACAAGACATGCGTTTTGAAGTACAACCAACAACCTAAAAAAACTTTGGGCATCCTTATTTGAAAACTTGACACAGATTAAACTGACTAACTCTCAAGTTTAAGTGGAGAAATTAGCACATTTAAAAAGTACGGTGAGAATCATAAAAAGAATGAAGAGTAGTAAATTGAAAAGTGCCACTAATTTGAACAGCATTGACCTGAGACACGTCATGCAGAGGTGGAAGGGCCTGCTGAAGGCGCAGGAAACAGGAGCGCTTCGTTGACAAGCCATCACTCAGACACACTGACAAGACTTTCAACAGACCCCTTTCTCCTCGCACAGGCTCTCCCTGACATACAGTGTCAAACTCTGCACCCGCCATGTATGTCAGCACTGTCATTAGGGTAATTGCTGATTACATACACAATTGTCTTCCCCAGGCCTGCCAGACATGCATCAATCAACAAATAGGTTTGGTTACATTTAGGAGGATTGGCCTGATTGAAGATCCTGAATACTTATTTCTCTTAGTATTTGTGTCCGTTGTTAGAAAAATAACTGGTTTCCTCTTTTTTAAAGAAATGATATATGTGACAGTAAGCTGATTCTGCTATATATTAACAGCACTGCTTCTCGTAGAGTACAAAGGCATATGTGTTAAAAGCAGGCAGACACAAATTGAAAAATCATAGAGAATGCTTTCATTTTTAAGGCTTGCTGATAGATAAGTGGGCAATGTGCCATTGAAGCTGTGAATAATATCCTATGTCATGCTGTTAGACAGTCTGGTATCTGAAGAATTTAAAATATAGAACGTCCTTGCAGGTATTCTGATAGTTTGTCCCTTTAATTCTCTGTGACAAAAGCTCCCATGGAAGAATAAAACAATTTATATTTACAAAGAGTTTGTCTCTTCTCTTAAACTTCATTTAATCCAAAATGTTCATTTAAATTGCTT
Source organism: Cyprinodon variegatus (assembly GCF_000732505.1). Taxonomy (NCBI): domain Eukaryota; kingdom Metazoa; phylum Chordata; class Actinopteri; order Cyprinodontiformes; family Cyprinodontidae; genus Cyprinodon; species Cyprinodon variegatus. Next base: position 377,801 of record NW_015150940.1, on the reverse strand, counting down.
AAACTATAAACTGCTACTGACTTTTGAATGTTCCAAAACCTGTAAGAGTAAACTTTAATCATTTACTGTATAGTTTAAGTTTTTTTTTTTTTTTAGGATATGCTACAGAAAGTGCTTGAGTGTAGTGTTTTTCTCTAATTATGGACAAATTTCATGGACGTTTCCAGTTTACTTTAGCAATCAAGCTACTTGTCATACCAATCTAATTGTCATAATTGAATAACACCAGTGTTTATTTACACTAGATGGCAATGGCTTTAAAATAGGCCCACGTTTTTATTTATTTCATATAAAAGAAGGTTGTTTTTTAATTCCTCACCCTCCTTTGACAATGAACTGGGGGAATAAGATGACAAAATGTTCTGATGTTACAACAAGGAAAATAATCTTTGGACTTTGAGTCTATAGTGCTAGACGGAAAGCCATGAACAACCTGAAAAGCTCGGAAGCTTATCAAAGCTTTTATAGCGACAAAGCTGGCTGTGTCCTGATCAGTGTTGGCAAAGTTACTTTAAAAAAATTAACTGATTACTTCGCCAAAAAAGTTAGTTACTTAGTTATTCATCAATGAAATCAAGTAGTTACTAGCCAAAGTAACTATGTAGTTACTATACTATATATATATATACATCATGTCTGGTCCTCTATGGCTGTTACTCCATCCTGGATTGAGATATCAGCTGTGCTGCTGACATAAACATCTCTGTTTATAGATGTTGGAACTTGACCTGTCTTTCAGGTTAGTCCTGTCTCTTCTGTTGCGACTAACTGTATGTGCTCTCTTTCACCCTCTGACAAAAGAGTTGGTTTCAAGCTCCTCTGCCTGGCTGTATGTTTCCTGGATGGGGCCGCTGTGGAGCTAGTTAACAGCAACCTTTTGTATATCTCCTTCTTTTTGTACATCTGCTTCTGTCTCCTTGAACCCCAGTCGGCCCCGGCAGATGGCCGCTCACACTGAGCCTGGTTCTGCTGGAGAATTCTTCCTGTTAAACGGGAGACAAAATGCAAGCTGATCGAGGAGGAAAATGTCTTGCAAGTCAATGACTGGATGCAGTTAACTGGTTTTCCCAGCCTATCTGACAGCATTGTCTTTGTATAGTACCTTGAGGTGACATGCATTGTGAGTTGGCAATATATAAATAAAATGAATTCAGTGAAATTGAATTGTTAAGAATTGTATATTTTTGACGTTTAGTTTCAGTGCAAGTTACCATAAAACTTAAAAAAAAAAAGTAGTAACAGCAAATTAATTTCCAGGTCTAAAATTGAAAGAACCACAGTATAAATACCTTGGTGTTCACCTGGACCGCAAACTAGACTATGAAGTCATCTCCAAGAAGGGACAAAGCAGTCTATACTTCTGTATTTCCTAAGGAAGCTTAGGTCCTTCTGTGTTTGCAACAAGATGCTACATATCTTCTGTAAGTCTGATGTGGAGAGTGTGTTCTTTACCTCTATCATCGGCTGGGGCAAAGCTCAACAAGCTAATGAAGAAGCCCGGCTCTGTTCTAGGAACTCCTCTAGAACCTCTGGAGATAATTTCAAGAAGAAGAATTCTTCATAAACTGAAGAACATTATGGACCACAGTGAACATCCTTTTCAGATGTTTAAACAATGTTGACGAATGAATGGATTAATGGGATTGATAAAGTCTTTGAATTGAATTGAATTAGCTAATATAAATGGTAGTTTGAGGATTAATTTGTTCTAAATGAGACTAAAAAATTTATAAAAGCAAACATATATTAATAAAAAAAAGCATTCTTTGAACATTTCTTATTTTTAGTAATTGTTTTTCTATCTTTGTTCTATCTCTTTAAGGAATTAGTATTCAGAGACCAAATAAGGGTGAGTTGCTTGAGTGTTACTTGTTTTATAGCTCTCATTGAGTTGCTTGAGAGCATTCAGTGCAAATAAATGTTTCAATGGTGACAGAGGTTGATGTGTAGAGTGTTACTCCACAACTTCCGTAGCTGGTCTCACACATTTGACAGCGAGGCTATACTTCTGTACAGCACTGAAAGGACACTAAAAAAGAGTCAGCTTTGTTTTCTTAGAAGTTTATACATGGATGCTTTACATTGTAACTATGGCCTTAAGGTAAACTAACCAGCTCTTATTATAAGTCCTGAGCCCTTGGTACAAATGCTGGAGTCACAGCCGCTGAGCAAATTGCCTCCGGATATTCGTAGTACTGATTTTGGGGTTTTTACTGCCAGGTGTAAAACCTAATTATTCAGATCTGCTTTTAACATTCATCAGCATGGTGTCATATTTTTTACTTTATTAATATTGTACTTGTTTATTTTTCTTTGTTTTTTTCTGTTTGCTGTCATTTTGATTTTATGTACAAAACATTGGTCACTTTGTGTGTTGTAAAGTGCTATATGCGTCAGATGATTGATGAATGAATGATCTCTACATGTTGTGGGTATTGTTTTGATAATTGGCTTCACATCATCCATGCAAATCACTCAGACCAACTTAACACTTAGCTACTGTCTCCATTCTATGGTCCAATGCCCTGACAGTTTTGACTGCACTGTTTCTGCTCCAGAATCACCAGAGACAACGGCTCGAAGTGGTAAGGTTCGCTGTCACTGATCGCTGCTGGCCTCATAAAAAATAGTATAATTAGTGTGGAATTCAAAATATTGGCCTTTTAAGTGGTTAATTGCTTAAAAAATAAATTGAATAAGAGAAACATGTGCAAAATTACCAGAATTTGTTGTTAAAGGCCCTGTACCTGATTTTAAAAATGCTTATTACATGGTATATTGTGTGGCAGAAGGAGTCCTTTTATGAAAATAATGACTTACTGATTGCACTTATGTTGGACACCAGGCATTTTTAGTGTAGGCTACTAACTTTAAGTGTAGGCTGCTACTCACAACATAACGGTTTTCTCTGCCAGTGAGGTTCTTTTTTGTAGATCAGGTTTCTAATCAGCCACTATTGACTCTTTTTCACTGGAAGATGGAAAGGGATATAAGATTTTCCCAACAATGAGTGTTTTCTCCAAGCATTTGCATGGCACGTCTATTAAACAGAGAATGGCAGCTAATATAGGAAAAGTTACGATACCTCTGCAGGCTGTCGCTGCATATACAGGAAAACAGCTTAAAAAAGTCATAAACAGAAAGAGAACAGATAGCTCAATTGCGAGAATGTCCAAGGAGGGATTAAAGCTTGTGTAAATCTTGTACCAACTGTACAGAATCATGTACAGTGCCTTTAATTAAGCTTTTCAACCGATATTAACATAGAAAAACAAAGAAAGAATTCTGAAAAGACTTTTCACAGGTCATGTGATAAAACAGTAAGCCTCTTTCCTGCTGCTGCATGTCTGGTCACACCATCTCTCTGGGTTAGCATTCATGATGTCCCCAGTGTGACAAAAACCAGGAAAGTAAACAATGAAGAGCAACATTGAAGGAAGCCAGGGCATAGTAATTGTTCTTTAATGTTTTGTTCTTTTGTCCCTCTGAATCCCTCTCACCATGTTTGTCGAATATAAGCAGGGTTATTTTTGGCTTGTTAGATAAGACACAAAAGGTGCTCAATGGTATCATGTCAATTAGTTGGTCGACTAAGGACTGAAAGAATGTAATTATTCAAAACAGTGTTAGAAAAATTTAATTATTTACAGACGAATTCAACACAAAAACAAAAATGTACAACTTCCAAATGTTCCCAATCATGGTGCAATAAAAATAGAGGAATGTTGTAAACAGGGATCATTTAAATGTGACAAGCTCACTGTGACACACTGCTGCGGGAGTATAACCAGCCCTTGAGCTTGTCGGAGGTTTGACGCAGATAGTTTTGATTTATGCCTTATTTGGCGGCGTGTTCTGCGCTATGTTATTCCATGCCACAACGCAAGAGGGACAATCAAGAACTAGCAGTAAGTCTAGATACGGCCGAGTTGGTGAGAAATTGGAAAAGCACAAGGGGCAAGTTTGTGCGACAACGGAGGGACATAAGGGCAAAAAAGAGTGGGGATCCAGGTGGAAAAAGGGTCCCAACTTCTTAAGCACCTTGCTCTTCTAGCTGATCCATCTTCACGAGTCGTTTTCCACAATGGCAGTTATATAAACAAAGCTGGTAAGGTACCAAAAATGAAATACGCATAATGTAGAGCAGATGTAGATTCGACCAATCAGATGCTTCCTGTCTGCAGTCATCTACAATTTTGGAGATGTGCACTAGAGTGTTAAGTGCGACCCATCAGCCTTTACGGAGTGATCAAGGAAGTTTGCAGGTTATTTTCTTTTTTTCATAAAGAGGAGACAGTGACAATCTGCACTTCCTGTACTGTCCATCATTGCTTTCTCTTTTAAGGTTCAAAGAGGATCTGTATTTCATTCAATTCATTTTCTGTCCTCCTTAACTCCTATTATGGGTAAAGTATTCTATTTATCGTTTTATTAAAATGTTTTATTGATTGTTTATTTCCAAGTCTGCCCCCCCCCCTCCCATATCTACGGTGTGTGATTCCAAACCTGACTGTTTTCCCTTACAGATTTACTTTGTATTTTCCCCAAAGCGGATGTGTTTTACTTTGTAACCACGTCTCTCTTGCTTTAAGAACGATAAAATTGCCACTGAATTGCTGCGCAATCGGACTAAATAAGACCAGAGCTCTATCTCAATCTGAGTTACAGGAGTCCCCTTGCAGAAAATTGTGTTGCAGATGTTCATTTCAATTTGCTATCAGTGACTGCTAAGCGCCACAATCTCCTAAGACTGTTCTGTTCTGTTGGATCAAACGCAAAATCCTGGTAGATGTCTTCAGTGCTTTATTAAGTTTTATTACCTGTGCATTTTGGTATTTTCTTTTTGTCAGCCCACATTTAAAACAGCTTTTTATTTAGTGAAATGGCTGGATGGATGGATGGATGGATGGATGGACGGACGGACGGACGGACGGACGGATGGATGGATGAAGAACTAATTATTTTAACTTTGTTATGGAAGCTTATATCATGACTAACTTTATATCCTCATAATTTTCTATGTGGACATTGTTTCTGCTCATTGTTGTTCATGAAGTTGGCCGGTGTTCTAAGTTTGAGAGAAAGGACTTTGGACTATTGCTGCCATTAGAGATATGGCTGATAAAGAAGCAAAGGCGTTGTTGATAAAGTAAGGCCATAAAAGTAGCTCCAAATATGTGTCTCACTTTACAATTATATGGACATATTTGAATTATCCCTGACAATTAGTATCTGCTCTCTGTGCTTCTGAATCAAAATTCGGCAATGTACCTTTAAATTGATTATTACATGATTATTCATTTTCATGGAGTATTTGTGTTGTTCTCAGATTTTCCACAAGTGTTATGTTCCTGTATGCATGGGAATGCTGAAAATCTCAGCAAAGACACTACTAGCTGCACTATTGGAAGCATGTATTTGGAATTCAAAGGATATACTTACTACTTCATAACTTTCCTCAGCCACAGAAGGGATTCTGAAATATTGCACATAAGATTAATAAGGCAACACATAACAAAAAGAATTTTAGAGCTGGTGGACAACTTTTTCTCTATTCTTGGTCTAGGATTCTCTAATGGTATTGGCAAACATTAGATAAAACGCCTTTCTATAGCACATAAAGGTAGTTTTGTTAACAGAAAATCACACACTTTCAGGTAAGAGTCAGTTACGGTTAAGCCTACTGTCACTGGCTTCAGATGATCAGTGACGCTAACTGCATCTTCAACAAAATCAAGGCAAAGTGGCCTGGCTCAGTCCACGACTTCCAACCTGTTCCTCTAAGATTTCTTCTAAATCATTTTTTTTTTCAGATACTTCAAGTGTACAAAATAATCTTATATTACACCTTGACCTGCTGCCAGGTATTCTTTGGTCAAAATCAAATGTTCTGTATGAATATGAACATGATGTGCAACAAAACAAAATATTTTCAATCATATCTGCTACTTGAAAGTGTTTTTACACCAGATTACTTTCATAATTTATTTAGAATTAAACCCCAAGTCTTCTATATTAAAGCCAAAGCATTTAACAACTACACAATATAGAGACTAAATGCCAGGATAAAAGAGTAATATTCCCCCCAAACACCAGACATCATTTAGACGTTGGTTTTTAGGCCAAATCTGGTCAGTCCATCATAGTCTAGATTTAGTCCAGAAATTGTTTTTGAAAATTGGGCTGTGATTTGGTCGGTCTGATTTTGTCCTACTTAACTCCAATAACAGATGTTAAAAAGACATTGAAGACCCAATTTTCAATATCTTTTCAAAGTTCTGACAGTGTTTTCACCTTTCACTTTTCAACCAAATGTAGACATTGTTTGGACATAAATCTTGTGATCTTTTCAAAGTCTTGTCAATTAAGTTTTGCCTGGTGGGATAAATCTATCATCTGTGAGATGCCGACATCTGGGAAGGATCTGTGAGATCCCTCTTTTAATTTTCCAGTTAATTGTTCATTTAAGGGAGAAATGGCAAGGTACTTCTCAAATTATGATGTCAATCAAAATAAGTGGTTTAAAAATGTGAATTTTAGACTATTTAGTCTTATAGCTGATCCTTTGCTGTTTACCGAACCAATGAGGCCATGAATCTGTAACTGACATCATTGCCTCTTGAAGAAAGATAGAGACCTCCATTTTACTTGGTTACTCACAATTGGCTTAACATAACTGCACCTGTTGTGTTGCTTGGGCTTTGTAATCATGCTTAGTTAAGCCATGGTTTATGTTTTTATCCACGATTTGGTGAAAAAGGCCTGTTGACTACAAGATTGCCATTTTTAAAGCATATTTATTTTTATGTGTATTTAGCACACTTACAAACACCAGTGGTAGCTGCTGCTCTTTGAAGCAGCGGAGTCTGGATGGTGTTATTTCAATCCAAACGTCAAATACTGCATTAACAAATGTTAAACACATAAAACACATTACTACTACAGGTGTAAAATAGCTGTGCTGAAGCACTCTGTAATAATAAATCCCACAACAAGAGTTCAGCACAAGATGACTTTTCTGACTGAATGATCAATTTTCCCTCTCAACTCATAAGGAAAACCTCCTCACTGTGTGGCCAATGTAAGTCACAAATCCTTACGTATATTTGCAAATTAGCATCGAGCAGCCAGCTTCATGACCCGCCACAGCTCCATAGACCCCCTAAGAGGCTGAGCCTCACTTGAAGTGACGTATATTGGTGGGTTATCCAACCAGGGCCATCACTGCTTAGCTCAATCCTGTTGAGGTTGAGACTCACTCAAACCTCAACAGGGATCTCTCATTGAGGCTGACAGGCGTCCTGCTGCTCCAGAGTGGAGGGGAGATTGCGTCCAAGAGCAGGCTCAACAACTGATTAATCCACAACATACTCATGAATTCAGCCGCATTTTAGCATACGTATATTTAATGTAGTTTAATAACTACATTTACGAAGTTTGAAAGCATATTTGACCAGTAATTGTACAAAATTTACAGGAAAGGATTAGCCCCCTTACTATTTCATGAGAAATTTCCAGCTACACACACACACACACACATATATATATATATATATATATATATATATATATATATATAT